>NC_136903.1:63344061-63587682 GCF_949606895.1 Notothenia rossii | reverse complement strand
AAAGTTATGAGGTTATATTTCTTTGATATTTTGATACTCAGATTGGTTACTGACAACATATCTTAACTAGGTATTGTAAAGAAGTACATGTTAAAGTAACTCTCCGAACCGTGCATATGAGCCTTTTTTGGTTTGTGTCTACATTCTACTCATTATCGCCAAATGAAGAAATCATGTAAGAGCCACAGCATCACATGGTAGATATAGCATTATCAACAATTACATGCCAATCGCAAATGAGAAATGCATTATCTCTGGATGCCTTGTGTCAGTAATAAGATGCCAGGAAGCAGGATGGCTCTGGGTGTTATTGCAGACATCGTCTAGCAGGTAAACCAGGATACGTTTCAGACAGCAATAGTATCAGGTGTTCCAGTAAAGTCTAACGTCTCCTCTATAATGCGCCTGCACTTTGGTCTGAGTGCTGTTATTGTCAAATGAAGGAATGGCCATTACCTCTCACTGATAAAAATAGGCTGCAGCTCATGAATTCTTAAAACTATAAATGTATATTTTAGTATTGTAAATTAAGCATTATTATAATGCAGGTGGGGAAACACGCCATGCTATGACACTATGTTATGCTTTCATCCCTATAAAGCAATTTAGCACACATGTTACATACTGTAAATGGATAACGCACCATAGTTATCTGCATGTTAAATTGATATTTATAAAAGCAACGTAATGCGACCCCCACTGAGTGTCTAATGTTTGTGTCCAGGAGAGCTCAAGAGGAAGATGCCAAGTGCCTCTTCTGCTCTCAGCATGGGAGCTCAGATAGACGACATGCTTTACACATCCTCTGGCTTTAGGGGCAGTTAGCTAGTGGTGGGAGCGACAGATAAAACTGACTCATGCTGAAGAACCTTTTTTTGATCTGTTCTTGTTGTGACATATCCCCAACAGTTGATCATGTAATAGGAATGTTGTCTTAACTACACTTACAACACAGATTATAAACACTTTCTTGCAAAATTCAATGCCAAATATTCTAATCGTTTTAAAAATTACTCATAATCTTTGTTTAGAAATTATGAATAGTCTTTTATATATATTATTTGTTAAAGTGTCAATAATAGTCAGTGTATTGAAATCATAATATACTGTATGTATATGAGCTCTAAACCATATTTAATTTCTTTACAACTGTTCATTAATCACAGGGTGAAATTAGATTCCATATTATAATAAAATAACATATTACATATATATTACAAAAAAGTCCTTGCTGTTATTATAAACAATTATGATATATTATCAAATCAATACGTATACCATGTACTGTTAATACTATATCTACTTTATATATTTATATAGTTTGTGTATATACAACTTGGATGGTTATACTATACTATATCTGGCTTTTTTAATATTTGTCATTTATATTTGATATTATATCATATTTTATCGTATTAAATTATACATTACACTGCACTTCACCACTTCTTTAGCAATTTCTCGTTAGCTGTTAACTGCATTATGTTCTCTCATTACTTGTAATCTGTGCTATTACAACAAAGTTGAATCTAATCTCACAAATGGGACTATGCCTTAAAGATGCATTACGATGTCTCATAACAAATGTGATTATAGAAATTGTAGTTTATAAGTTCAAGTATAATCATTTTATGTTTTCAGCATTAAAAGGTTTGGAATAAATGTGAACATGGCGCTCCAAAAAGTGTCAGCCCACAGTGTCTGCATTAAATAAAAATGACAGTCATTAAGTGTTACGGTAACAATATGATCATGGTGGATACACTATGATTAGGAATAGGTCTCTTTTCTTAAACCTTAAAGGTCACTTATCATGCTATTGCTAGGTAATAGCATAGGTCTCAGGTATATAAAAATATATAAAAAACATGTCTGAAGTGTTTTGCTCTGAAACAGTATGGAGCTCAAAGGCTTTCTCAAAGGTGAGTTCCTTTTTATTTCCTGCTTCTTCACACACATACTCTCTCCAGTACAGGTTAGCTCTGAGTGTTAGTGATACTAATTTAAACACCGACCATATTACGTCCAAAATAGTCGGGCATTGTTTCTGATAGCAACGTTTCTGATAGTGCTGTGGGTCCGCCTTCAATATTATGTCATATCGGCCGCAAACTTGAATCAGCTCCGTAGAGATTTGGGTATGGAAGAAAAAAGAGAGGGTTTTCTGACGCTGCGTGAGTTCCCTGACACACCGGGGACACATATTTATGTATAAAAGACATCCGAACATGCATTTTGCATGATAGGTCCCCTTTAAAGGGCAGATATTATATTAAAAAATATATATATATATTATTATTTTCATAATTTTATTCTTGCCTTTACTGAGACATGTTTACATGCTTTTGGGCGGCAGGGGCCCAGTCTGTAGGGATTTTGTCTTTTAACCAAAGGGTCGCCGGTTCACGTCCCGATCTGAGTGTTACATAGTGTGTGTTAGATCATGTTACCGAAGCGGGGGGGGCGAGTGTTTGGGAGCATGAACTCACAACTATACAACACACTACAGGAGAGGGAAATCGCAAAAAAACACAACAGGGCCTCTTCCACCAAAACGTTTGTTACCTTAACATAACTAGTTGTTAAGGGAGAAACCTTTTTTTGTAAGATAATGAAAACGTAGTGGGATAAAAATGTTGTACATAGAGAAATATTGAATACGAAATGTAAAATAATACATATTAATAAATAAACCCTCATGTGATCATGGATGTTCATTTATTGAATATAGGCTTTTGTATAAAATAAGTTCATGTTAAATCCTCCTTACTTTGTAATAAAAAGCAAACATTCACCTAGCTGTACATTATCCATGTTCAGTACATCATTCATGGATGATTGAACTAGTGAGTAATATCATAATTATTTGTTTCATGTGGTATGTTTGGTCCAAAAAATCTAACATGTCAGAAAAAGCTTTAAAGCCCTCTACTGTCTATTTTTTTCCTTTTGTCTTCAGAGTCATGGAAAATATATTGCTTTTTCAACTGCTATAAGAATAAAAAAATCTGAGGAAGTAAATGATTAAAAAATATAATTTGAAATGACGGTCAGATAAAGTACAAACTGCAAATTGAAATGCAGTTTGGAATTATGAGCAGGTGGTTAGTTTGCGTCTCTGTTGTTGTTTTCCTCTACCAAAAATGTTGATGTATTAACAGCTGCAGGTAGCAAACCAGGTAAATGCTGTACATGCAAAACCTGTCACAGTATGAAAGAAAAAGCAGTTATTGCTGTTGAATTATTTATTTATTTACATACTTACTTGCTCATTTTTATCAGGCAGCCTGTCGGTCTGGAACAGCCAGGTGTTCTTTTGTGAGAAACTTTATTAATGCTCGTGTACATGGCGCTGCTACTTCATGCTGCTGATGTGCAAAACTAAATTGAGAAAGAAAATCTAAATGAAATGGCTTGAAAAGTAAAAATAAATTCAAAAATAAACTCTAAAGCTGTGTAACTTAATTCTTCATAATACATCTCCTCAGGGCAAGGATTAAAAAAGCTGAGTGCCAGAGGTTTGTTTAATCATATGAAGTGTAAGTAATACCATGAATGCATTAAATGATTGCATGTCTTAAAAAAGTCTGCACAGATTCACATATAGTCACATTAGACTGCTTATGCGTTATTTTTTAAATGAAATTCAGTTTATTTACCGACCCAGGGCCCCTGCTGTTGGAGGCAGTGGTGTAAGCTAAGCGACCGGTGCGTACATTTGCAGAGAAATTCCCAATTTTCAATCTAGCATAAGGTTATTGGCACCTGCCCTTGTCGCTCATCTTCCTTGTGATGCACTGACTAATCTACCATATCCTTCCCTACCTGCAAATGTGTTTAGTGAAGGGCAGATAAGACCTGTCAAATATGAAATCTATTTTCTTCCCCACCTCACCTTACTGGTAATGTCCTGACTGATGTAATAGCCATGGCTGATGTTGAGACATGAACGGGGGAAGGGAGTTAATGGAACAGTCCAATCTCTTTGCATACCTTGAACTGGCTGATGTAGATTTGTAATGCCAATATGAAGATGTATTTGCATCTTCTCACACATGGCTGATCTGAGCTTTTACATGTACTTTTTGAGCAATCTTACTTTGCTATATTGCATTAATTTGTTATTTAACATAACCTTTCAAATCTACCTTATTTTTTAATTCAACTAATTGTCAGAGGTTTCCATGTTAAGACTGGTATATTGGGTTGGGAGGGTAACTGGATTCTGTAACAGTTACCGGTAGAACAACATAGATATCAGTAACCTAATCTGAGTATCAAAATCTAAAAGTAATGTAACCCAATGACTTTTCATTACTTTCGGATTAACTCAATATCAAAAATTCAGTGCAGATAATTTAAAGATAAACAAAATAAAAATAAAATATTGAGTGCATTATGCAACACAATGTAACCTTAGAAAGAAGAAACAAATATATATATTTATATATGTTATTATGTATCCTCTGCAAAACATTTTATAGGAAAACCTGCCTTTCATTAACATATTCAGGCAGTAGCCTATATACCAACAATGAAACACATGAGCACATGCTACAGTTTAAAAAGCCGAAATATAGCTAACAGAAAAGGCTCAGTATTAGTTTAATACATACACACTTGTATGAACACATATTGTATGAACATATAGGTTCATTTAAAAAAAAAGAGATAAAGAACCATAGAAAGTAAAAACCATAAAGCAAATTTAGGCAGTATATATGCGTATAGATTAGCACTTAAAGTATTAGCGTACTGAACAGTACAGCTAATAAAGAAGAAATACAATCAAATTCTGAATAGTTTTGTTGTTACATTGTAATCCTGCTAGCAGTCCATTTTAAGGAAATGTAACAGTATCAGATTTTTGAAAAGTGAAAACAGTTACCTTTTTTTGTATCCTGATTACATAATCCTGTTACATGTAACCCATTACTACCCAAGCTTGGTGGTGTGCATTGAGCAGTTGGAGACTATGAACAATCCTCAGTCAGATGGTGTCTGCATTAACTCCCTTCATTTGGTAAATTGCAGATTAGACACACGCTGTCATATGGATTGTTTCCCCTGCTTCTAATGGGTGTTTTGCTTAACACTGATAGTATATTTAAGACCGGTAATTTACTGTAATAACATTTTAAATGTATTTTAATTAACTAATTTAGTCCACTTATCTGGTTTCTTAATATAGTTCTAATACTAGATTGGGTTAAATACAGAGACTACATTTCACTGTGTGCGCGGTGCTGTGTACATCATGTGTGTGTTAGAGAGGTATTCATTAGAATCCTTTGATGTTTTTGCCAAGAAATTAGTACTGCCACTTAATCTAAGCATGAAGAGGGACATGCAATTATTTTAAGTTAATTTTAATAACACTTAATTGCTCACCTCAAAACAATCAATTTATTACATCTTTTTGAATAAATAAAATGTTTAAATTAGATTATGAAGGATGCTTGAACAATACAATGGGGGTAAAGTATGGCAAGCTGAGTACTTCTTATTGCCAAACTAAGAAAAATCTTGGTGCATTTAAGTTGCTGCAACAAACGTTGGATGTGTTGGGGTGCACTACATCATTAAGGAGGTGTAACAAATAAATAATTCACTCACAAGAGAAATAAACCAGAATACTCCTGCGATTTCAATTGGTTAAGTCCAAAAATATTTGGGAGTTTGTCCTCAAAGTCTGTAGGAAAATATCCAATATGCCAGTAAACAATACTCTCCAGAGTCTCAGTTTCATTGAGGAATGGGCTGGCTTTGTGGACATTGTGGCACAGAACCCAGGCTGATTTTCCAGGGATATGGTTACATTTTCTGGTTCAGAGCTCTAAGCGCTACAATGGAATCAAACTCCTTGGTGTTAAATGCTTAAAAGGATAGATATACACAGTGATAGCCATCCATTAAGAGTCAGAGCGAGAATGTTCTACTTTGAGGAGAGGTGTGTAATAGCAAAATTGATTTAAATAGAAATTATAAGTATAACTGTATAGTGCATGAATTTAAATGTTTCTTGTTTTCCAGGGTGAATGTAGGGTGGCCGACAGATGCAAACTGCCCAGAACATTTCCATTAGGAGAAACGCGCAGTAGTAAAAAAAACGATGCAAATATAAGAACACATATGTGCTAAAACGTTGGGTTACGTATTGTAACCCTAGTTATATAAGCACTGTTCCTCCATCTCCACCAACTCGAGGTCCACGTGGTCCTCCGTTTCCTCCGGCGAAACATAGTAGGCCTGAAAATGCTCCTTGCGGTGCCGGCGGCTAAGTTGTGGTAGCATCCGGCAGGCATTACAGGAGGGAGACTGGGTCAGGCCGTCCCCAGCGTGTTCAGGCCCCAGGCACTCGAAACAAAGGCGGTGGGGATCGGCACCTGCAATTAAGCCGGTGCACGTAGGACAGGGTCGGTGCTCGAGGATTGGTGAGTCCACTCTTTTACTCTTTCTTCTTCCTTCTCTTCCGCTACTCTCAGTTGTTTATCCTGCTCGCTGAAGAGAAAAGGATGACAGTCAGGAGGCAAGGCCGCCTTATATGGGCTTGCACGCGCACTCAGGTAGGCCCGCCCAGAGGGGCCTAATACATTAAAAGATATCTCAGTAGGTGAACGCTCGCTTAGTAAGGTCAAGGGGTAGTACCCATAGAGTCCAGTAGAGGGCGGAGCCTGTGAGATACAACACGTGCAAATGAAGGAACATCTTCACCAACCCGACAATATATGCGCAGCATTTAATAAAACATTCATCAACTTGATGAAACATGCGCAGCGTTCACATAAGAGCTGCATGAACAAAACTCTGCATACACAAGACACTGCAAATAAAAAAATATAAAGTTGGTCAGCTGTCACTTTTGGCACATTTAGCCTGTGTCATTTTGCATCCAATCTAAATTTGAATAATTTGTCATCCAAAGTTCTGTTTTCTAATGCTTTTTTTCAACTAAATTATTAATGCATTGTCATATCCCCCAAGTTAATGCGATTTATTTTCTAAAGCTACAACCTGTTCAGTGCTGGATAAGTACATTCCAATAAACCCTCAGTAAACAATGACTCCTTTTCATAGAAGCGCTATATTTACTTCAAGATATTTCTCTATAATGCCATGGTCCAGGTTAAAAAACCTGGAAGCACAAACTGCAACAGAAACATAAACTTAAATCAGCAATGTATTTGTATTATTTATTGGGTGGTTATGAATGGATGTAGCTAGGAAATTGTTTCCTATGCTCTTTGAAAGATTTCCTCTCTTTGTGTCCCGGCTAACAGACAACAAAGCCCTGTTACAACGAGTCTTACAGAGGTTAATTTGGCAAAATGATCAAACGCATATCCAGCCATTCAAAGCCTAATCGTGGAAAGACAAACCAACCTGAAACAGATGCTATGAAGGGAACGCATTGTCCCTGCAAAATATACCTTCCCCATTGATATACCTAAATAGACCTCTTTGAAAAGAAGATTAAGGTAGGAAAGATGGGTGTTGTGCTACATTGCCTAAGAACTTGCAAAACTCAGTGAATAGTTGAAAATCTGAAGTTTAACACTTCAGCATTACCAATTTCTGTACATGTAGATTACAAGTGAATGCTTCAGCGGTCACTGGCTTTTATTTCAACTCTAGAAGATAGCGTTGGTTCTGTGTAGCTTGCCTTGAAAATATAATTTTCTTAGAGTTATGTCGCTGCTTCAGTAGGAGAGTGTTCCATTTCTTATGTCATCTGATGCTGTGAGGCCAATCAAAGTCAAAACTCGAGCAAAACAGTGAGATTTTAAAACTCAAGTTGAGTCGGCAACAGTTGCTTTCACTTTTGCAGAGCAATTAAACCATAAATATAATCAAATCAAAATCATTCATTAGCAGTATTGGCATTTGGAGAATTTGCAGGACTCAATTAAATATTTTTGTTGATTTTGTGTCAAGAATGTAATGGATTTCGTCTTTATTTTTTACGTTAAACACCATGTCAAAATAAATACAGATTTACACCTAGTTAAATCCAAAATTATTTCAATCAAATTCCCAGGAACGGACAATGAAGCACATTTCCGGGATAGCCAAACGGTGGTACTACAACTCCAACGCAGTATCCAGTTCTCTTTATACATCCATGATTTCAACCACTAACCAATACTCTTCTCCAAACTCTCAGATCCAAGCTTTTCTAATCCTGCTTGCCCACTTCTTCCCTTGGTGAACAAACCACAGGGGACATGAGTCCTTCTACAGCCCTTTTGCAGTCATTTGCAGAAAGAGCAAGAGTGAATTAGTGACCCTAACCCCCCTCACACACACTGGGGAGTTTATTTTTCCAAAAGACAAGGGAAGAAATTAAGGCTTTCTTTTAACTTAAATCTTGTATGAGGCCCATCAAATCAGATCAGTGTGGCATCATTCCCCTCTCTCTGGCCACTGAGAGGGTCCACATGGGCGTCGGTGGTCACTCGGAGTGAAATCAGTTGGCATGAAAGAAGGCATGTGGCAGGGATACACTTATTCACTGGCAGCATATCAGTGGCTCAAATAAGGAAGGAGCAGAAGCCAGAGCCCACTAAACCGCTCAGTATAAATATTTCCCTTTAATATTCAAAATACTTGACTAAAGTGTTCAAGGCTACACATTTTACAATCACACAGTAGTTCAAAATTAACACGAGGTACACCAGTATCTTGTTTTTTATCGAAATCGACTGTTTGAAACCCTTTTGCATGACACAACGACTTGCATAATTAAAAATGTTTATCGACTCTGACTTATTTTATGCACTTGTATGCAAATATATGCCATCCAGTTTGCAAAAGGATGTTAATTATTCAATAAAAAAGAGGTACACATATATCTTCCTGGCTACGTGTTTTCCTGCTGCTCCAGGCGGCTTAATTGTTTGGTGGTAAAGTCTCACACGGCGACGGTTTGACAAGTTGAAATACATCCCCAGAATGTGTAACATGACTTCTATAAATTGCATCTAAGTAAAGGGGAGATGGGCTGCTCAGTGCTGCTGCAGTGTCACTTTGTCATTCAGGCTGAAAGGAAGGCGCATGAAAACACATTTTACTGTGTTCTTCTTTTCTTTTACAGGTGAATTAAATCTTGGTGATAAAAAGTGGGTATAAGCTTGTGACTGCTTTGTGGGGTTTACTCTTTGCAGCCTCAGTTTCAGACAGTAATATATATATTCTTTCAGCGTGCATTGTGACAGTAACGACTGAAAATCTACTGGCAAGTGAAGAAAATAAATCTGATAGGGCTCTGGAGTAAAAATCCCCATCATTAGTCTTAAATCTTAAGCAATTAGTAAATGTAGCAACGTCTCAGGGGATTCTATATTCTGCAAAAAAAATGTGCCCGCTTAATTAATGCATGAATTTAAAGGGGAGATAATAAGAGAATTTGCTCAAATGGTGTGGTAAAGTGCAGGATGTGGCGTTAGCCTCTCTTTGATAGGAGGGGAGGTTTTGCACTGCATACTTTGAAAAGCTCAGATGAAAGCTCAGATAGTTTTGGGAAGAGCAACAATGAAAGGACAGGGATCTTTTCCTCATGGCTTTTTTAAAAGGATTGTACCGACGGCAGGTTACTGTTCGGGGGAGTTTTGGCACCGCGGTGTCACTCCACTCTTAAATAGAAATCCTATTATAGCAGACATGAAAGATTTGTTTTACATCCTGCTTTCATTATCATGCCATAATGCCTTTGAATCTGAAGTGGATGGTTTTGGATTGTCATATTCACACATTTGTTTAACTCACATATAGCTTTACGAAGCTTTCTCTGTAAAATGTGTAATAAGTAAACATTAGTAATTATTATTTCAGCCGAGAAATAGAGTCACTTTTACACTTCTTAATGATGGTTATTATAAAGTGCTGCCAATGAATTTGAAAGAATGATGAAGCTAAATTAGAGTGTCGTCATCTATAAAGGAGGGGGGGGGAATATAGGTTCACACACAGAGTGGCTCACAGTGCAGGTGATGACCTCCAGATTTACCTTTAATGTGCGGTAATTCTGCTCCGCTCTGACTTTGCCTGGATTACTCGCCTGGAGTTAACATCCCAGAGGGCTTTGTGCCGTCCATTAACATTTTCCAAAGTGCTGCCATAACTAAGAAGATTCATTTTATTACAATGTGTAGCATACATTTCATCCCTAAAAAGCAATTATAGCACACATTTGGTATAAAGCCACTTTGTCCTGGCCTGGTATTCATTTCAGGGAGGACAGGAGCAGATAAACAGCGCTGTCAGTGAAGGGCAGTGATTGACAGGTGCCTCCAAAGGTTCCCTTTAACAGTGAAACACTGGAGTTATTAACTTTCAGCTGAAACTGAAGAAGATAAATAAGATTTTTTTTAATAACAAAAGCTGAAAACAAGTGCCATTTCATTTCCATATTTTTGGAATGTTACCTATTTAAATTATTATTATTATTATTATTTTTTAACTAAAGTCCATTATTCCCCTTATGTACAGTTGATTAAGGTTTTAATTGAAGCCAGTGTTAAAATGTCAAGCGTCAAAAAGTGTGAATGTCGTCGAACAAGACATGAAAATCGTCTCTCAGGTTGTATTAACCACAGACCTTATTTTAGGGTTTCAACCACAAACATATTTGGAAAAATGTTGGCTTAGTGTTAAAATACCAAGTCCAGGTTTTAAAACACATTGCTGCAATACTCTATTACCATCAACTATACACTGACGAAAAATAAATAAAATAAACGATCAATTTTTACCAATAAAGTGGAGCAACTTTTTACATTTGGTAATCTAAAGCTTTGCTTTTACATTAATATTCAAATCTAATTAAAAAATACAATGTGGAATTTCATACAGGCATGATACTTGTACATTATGTTTATTCATACATGGCAATAATACTAGCCTAAAAAATATATAAAAACTACATGAAAAACAGAAACATAGAAAGAACATTTAAAGGAATAAATGCACAGTCTTAGATGAAAGGGAAAAATCTATCTGATGGTCCCGTTCTTCTTGTTTAAAGGTGAGTTGCTCACCAAACGCCCACAGAAAGAGCTTAGTTTGACACATGCTGGAACTTGACAGCAATAAAATAGTAGGGGAGTTTGATATCTTAGCCACCCACCACCGTAATATTATTCCAACCCAACTGGGCGATGAGTTGAGTGAGTGTCCTACGGGCAGGCGATGTGCTGGAGTAAAAAGCAGGCCTCCGAGATCCTATCGGCTCAGAGCGTCTATAACAAACTGTGTCGACATTTGCTCTCAGCACCGCTCAGGGGTGGTTGGCATGTGCTGTTAAGTTAATCGTGGGTTTCGGTGAGCATATTGATTTTCCTGTGGAGTCTCACATGCATCAAATCAATCCTTCTTCCCACCTTCTTCACCCACTCCCAGACTTTGTTATTTAGAGTCTGCAGATGGCACAGAAATGCTCAGCTCATTTCTGTTTGATGTAAATCCTTATGACCTCTGAGAAAATGTATAAATAAAGTCTGAGGGAGGGTGATGAGTCAGGCGGTGCATGCAACATACTGTACAGTACATCACTGCTGAGCAATCAATTGACTGACAGGGTTGTTAGGGGCCGTCAATAATGTCATGAGCAGGAGGGCAAATACTTAGAGTGAAAGCCTGAAAATGACAAGATAACACCCCTGTATTTTAAGAGTGTACAAACTGAGCTGGAAAGTCTAAAACTTTTTTGGAATTGAAATGTTTAGAGGGTGAGATGTCAGGATTCTATGTATGACCTTTTGGAACAACTTTACAACAGAAGGGCATGAGAAGCACCATGAAGAGAAACACAATCAATAACTGTAGAGCAAACCATAACGGCCCGTCTACACTACAGGCATCAACAAATGCTTTCAACGCTTCGCCCATTCACTTGAATGGGGTGGCGTAGAAGATTTTTAATCTTCGCCGAACTGCATTGTGGGGAGCATGGCATGGCTTTGCAAGCATCACGAGCATCTATCGGCATCAAAAGTTGAACACTGTTCAACATTTGAGGCTCGATGCTCTGCATCAGCCAATCAAATCCCGTTTATGCAATTCCCGCCAGTACAAGCGCTAGCCAATCAAACCACGTGTATGCTGAAACCGCAGGTCTTGACTATTTTCCATATGTCATAAAATGGAGGATAAATTAATCATTGCCGTGGCAAGTGTCCCAGTCCTGTATGACTGTACTCTGTTCACCTACCGGGACCTAAACCGGAGGAACCAGGCATGGCGGGAGGTGGCAGAGACAGTTGGTGAAACTGGTAGGTTTTCAACTGTTTGGGGAGTTTATATCCAGTTTACTTCGTTGAAGAAGCGGGCTTTTTTTTGCTTTGTATGCCGGGGGCGGGCGGGAGATTCCTGATTGGTTGTTGGTCGCCTTGGGCGCGAGAAATCGCCAAGCCTCAGACACGCCCAGCTTCAAGATTTTTTGATGCCTGTAGTGTAGACGGGCCATAAGACCTGCAGCTTGTCAGAGATCTGCACTGTGTGTTTTAGAAGCTTACTGTGTGTCTGAAATCCATACAGACAGATGTGTTCTATCACAAGAAAGTCATTCACATACAAATAGCTGATTGTAACAAAAAAATAGCTGTACTGTGATATTGTGCATTTTGGAGATGAGATGAATACTGGTATCTAGCTAATCTAGAGTCTGGGAGTCAGGGTTTTAACCCATACTAACAACTTAGACAATTAAGACGTTTTATAAAGCGACTGCTACCTCAGAATGTATAAACAAGGTTTTAATATGCTTCTCTACTTTCAAAGATATACTTACAAGAGCCTTTATTTGAGTTCATTCAGATATGTGAGATAATAAAGATATATATCTTTTGAAAATATTCCTGTCAATAGTCATTAGAAATAAGGACAATGCATAGTAAGTACTTTCCAATGTGTTATTTGCATAGCCATTATTATGCTGAGTTAAAAGCTTATTGTAGGTCTATAAACTATATAATAATGTCTTGGGTGCATTCACACCTAAGAGCTTCTCTGGTGCGCACCAGACCAGAGTTTGTTACATTGTTTCATTTTTCAGAAGGTTCGGTTTGCGTTCCAATAAGTCCTCCAACTCATACGACCAAATAGGCCGATTGTTCAGGCCCTTATTACGACCAAATATGTTGTTTGTTCAAGCGCTTAATACGTCCTTGTGAGCCTCTCCGCTCACACAGGGTTCAAATAGGGACGGAAAGAGCAGGTTGGTTGAACACAGGCATTTATTAACTCCAAACAAAAATATACGCGGGTCTCAAACGTTGCCCGGGTGGGAACCTTCACCGGTCCTTTGGCGACCTTCCAGGATCCCGCCTACTGCGAAAACAGCCCAGAACCAGGTTACGACATGCTTTTATTCCGGCACTGATTACCTGATTCCGATCAGCTGTCTGGCCTCCGGCCAAGCCACTCCCTTCACTCCAGCAGCCAGCGCCCAAACCACACCCCGCTGCCACATACCCCCACCGCCCGACTCAAGCCGGGATCCCGCCGGCCGCAAGCCTACTCTCCCCCCCCCCCCTCCGCCGAGCGAGAGAGGAAATCAGCCACGACCATCCGGTTACCCGGCCTGTGGATCACCTTGAAGTTGAAAGGCTGTAACGCCAGATACCACCGAGTGATCCGAGCGTTGGCATCCTTCATGCGGTGGAGCCACTGGAGCGGGGCATGGTCCGACCAGAGGGTGCAAGGGCGCCCCAGGAGGTAGTACCGCAGGGCGCCGACCGCCCATTGTATGGCAAGGCACTCCTTTTCCACTGTACTGTAGTTCACCTCCCTCTGGGCGAGCTTACGGCTAATGTACAGTACAGGGCGGTCGACCCCCTCTACGTGCTGGGACAAAACGGCCCCCACCCCACTGTTCGAGGCGTCTGTCTGCAACACAAAAGGGAGAGAGAAGTCAGGAGAATACAGAAGCGGCTTACCACAGAGGGCTTTTTTAACCCTCTCAAACGCCAGCTGACACCTCTCCGTCCACTGGACCGGATCTGAAGCACCCTTTTGGGTCAGGTCGGTCAGGGGACTGGTCAGCTCCGAAAAGGACGGGATGAACCGCCTGTAGTAGCCGGCCAGCCCCATGAATCTCCTGACCTCTTTTTTCGTCTTGGGCGCCAGACAGGCTGAAATGGCGGTTGTTTTCTCTATCTGTGGCCGCACCTGCCCGCCGCCCAAGTGGTACCCCAGATACCGTACCTCCCTCCGTCCAACCGCACACTTCTTCGGGTTGGCCGTGAGCCCCGCCTGCCTCAGGGACTCGAGCACCGCCCCCACCTGCTGCATATGCTGCTCCCATGTCTCACTGTGAATGATGACATCATCCAAGTAAGCAGCAGCATATGCAGAGTGGGGACGCAGCACCCGGTCCATGAGCCGCTGGAAGGTGGCTGGAGCTCCGAACAACCCGAAAGGAAGTGTGATGAATTGGTATAAACCATACGGAGTGGAGAAGGCCATTTTTTCCTTAGACTCTGGAGAAAGGGGAATCTGCCAATAGCCTTTGGTTAAATCCAGCGTCGTGTAAAAGCGAGCAGTGCCCAACCGATCCAGGAGTTCGTTGACCCGGGGCATTGGATAAGCATCAAGTTTGGACACCTCGTTCACCCTGCGGTAGTCCACACAAAACCGGATTGACCCGTCGGACTTACGTACCAGCACGACGGGGCAACACCAGTCACTGGTGGACTCTTCTATCACTCCCATCTCTAGCATAGCCTGAAGCTCCGCCTGAACAATTTTCCTCCTGTGTTCAGGCAGCCGATAGGGCCGTGAACGAATGGCCACGCCCGGGGGCGTTTCTATGCGGTGGTGTATGAGAGAGGTGCGCCCTGGCAGCGTAGAGAAAACACGTCGGCAAACTGCCTTTGCAACGAAGCAGCGTCTGCTCTCTGGCCCGGTGAGAGATTGTCGCCACAACAGACCGGGGCTACTTTGTTGCTTTTAATGACCTCCGGTCCCAACTCATCTCTCTCAATCACCGTGGTGGCCAGAGAAACCGACGCCACCTCCCTCCATGCTTTCAGGAGGTTAAGGTGGTAAATCTGTGTTGCTCCCCCCCTGTCAGAACGCACCACCTCATAATCTACGTCCCCCACTCGTCGTGTGACCACAAGGGTCCTTGCCACTTGGCGAGTAGTTTAGAGCTAGAGGATGGGAGTAATACAAGCACTTTATCTCCCGGTGAAAATTGTCTCAGTTTCGACCCTCTGTTGTACAGGCGCTGCTGACGTTCCTGAGCCTGGAGCAAATTCTCCCGTGATATCTGCCCCAGTGAGTGGAGTTTTGCTCGCAGGTCCATAACGTACTGTATTTCGTTTTTACTGGTGCTTGGACCCTCCTCCCAGTTTTCCTTAACTAGGTCCAAAACACCCCGGGGCTTCCTACCAAATAACACCTCAAAGGGAGAAAATCCCGTGGAGGACTGGGGCACCTGCCGCACTGCAAACAACAGAGGATCTAGCCATTCATCCCAATTATGGCTATCTTCGTGAACGAACTTACGAACCATGTTCTTTAGTGTTTTGTTAAACCGTTCCACCAGGCCGTCGGTCTGCGGATGGTAAACACTAGTCCGTATTGAATGGACGCCCAATAGTTCATACAGCTCGCGTAGTGTGCGTGACCTAAACTGTGTGCCCTGGTCAGTCAGGATCTCTTTCGGGATCCCGACTCGGGAGATAATGTGAAACAGTGCCTGCGCGACGCTCTTTGCAGAGATATTACGCAGCGGCACTGCCTCGGGATATCGCGTTGCATAATCCACTAGGAATAGTACAAAGCGATATCCCCGTGCACTCCGGTCTAATGGCCCGATGAGGTCCATACCAACTCTCTCAAAAGGCACCTCAATCAATGGTAACGGGCGCAAAGGCGCTCTGGGGATGACCGGCGGGTTAACCAGCTGACATTCACGGCAAGATGCACACCACCGCTTCACATCTGCGCGAATGCCCGGCCAATAAAATCGGGCCATTATCCGGTGTAGTGATTTGTTGTACCCTAGGTGACCTGACATGGGGTTATAATGAGCCGCCTGGAAAACTATTTCCCGACGGCTTTTTGGCACCAACAACTGGGTATTTATCTCTCCTGTCTGTGTGTCACGGCTTACACGATACAGCCTGTCCCTAACCACGGTAAAGTGTGGGTGAGTGAGTGCTGCGTTTGGGTGTAGCTGGGAGCCATCAATACTCACCACCTGGCCGAAGGCGTGCTGAAGGGTCTCGTCCCTCGACTGTTCGAGGGGGAAATCCTACACGGGAAACACCAGCGGGTCCAGAGGGACCTCTGCGGCCCCCTCCGTGTCCGTTTCTCCCTCGATGTCGTCAGCCGCCTCCAACTCTCCACTAAACACAGCACACAACTCACATTTCCCTGCCGTCCGTGAACGCACCCCCATAGCCCCCGCTAGCTTAGCAAATCCCGGCCAATTCGTTCCCAAAATCAGAGGGTGCGTAAGGCGAGTGCTAACTCCAGCCCTGACTCTATGCTTTTTCCCCTTATAAGAAATGTCCAGCGTCACCTCCGGGTACTGGTGAATATCCCCATGCACACACCTCACCTTCACCCACGATGCTTCAATCAATGCCCCAGGCCGAACCAGGTGCTGATGGATCATCGTCTGATTACAGCCCGTGTCCATCAGAGCCTGGTGTGTACCCCCCTGTATACATACCGGCATACGGTACGTCCCTTCCAAATCGGGGGAGGCAACTGGCGGTCCTGCAACCCGAACCAGCTGTCCGACCTCCATGAGAGGACACTCCCGTCGGAAGTGGCCGGGCTGCCCGCACCGCCAGCAATCCTGCCCTGAAGTCTGAGGAGCCCCCCGTGGTGCCGGACGACCAGAAGCGTAGGCTGGACCCTGGGGAGAGATAAAAACAGGAGGGTAAGGTAGAGCTAGGGGGGAAAGTGTCGGGGCTGCGGGGTTGGGGCCGTGTGATGGTGGGGAGGGAAGGGCAGCTGCTCCAGGAAACCTCCTCCTCGGGGCTGGGACAGGTCTGCCCGCTGAGACGGCTGGTGGTCGGGGCTCCTCTTTCATGCTCCGCCGGGGAAGCGAGAGGTGGTCCTCCGCGAGGACGACGGCTGCTTCCAGGTTGGCGGGGCGATGGCACTGGACCCAATTCGCCGTCGAAGATGGTAGGCCGGCGGTTAACTGCTCCAGCGCCACCTGCCCGACGACTTCCTCAGCGGAGCGCACCCCCGGCTGGAGCCAGCGGCTCACTGCATCCAGGAGCCGCTGCGCGTAGGAGAAGGGCCGGTCAGGGTCCTCGAAGGGGAGGGCCCGGAACCGGCGGCGATGTCCCTCTGGCGTGCTGCCAAGCCGGTCCAGGATGGCCTTCCTCAGATGCCGGTACACATGCCGAGAGGCTGCTGGCAGGCTGTGGGCGGCTAGCTGCGCACTCCCAGATAGCAGAGGCAATAGCCGCGCCGCCCACTCCTCCTCCGGCCACCCGCACGCCGCCGCTGTGCCCTCAAAGATGTCCAGGTATGCCTCCGGATCATCCTCTGCCGTCAATTTCTGGAGGGCAATTGAAGGCGGTCGAGCCGGGTTGGTAGCGGGATCGGCCTCCCGAGCGGCCGGACGCTGCAGCAGCTCCCGTAGGAGAGCCCGGTCCTCGCGCTGGCTCGAGGCGATCCCGAGCAGAGCCTCGCTCTGCTGTCGCTGTAATGCTGTGGTGGTCTCCTGCATGTGAGCGAGACGTTGGAGGGCATGACCCAGCGGGGTTTCTCCTAACCGACATCAGGTCCCTGTTCAGGCGCCACTATGAGCCTCTCCACTCACACAGGGTTCAAATAGGGACGGAAAGAGCAGGTTGGTTGAACACAGGCGTTTATTAACTCCAAATAAAAATATACGCGGGTCTCAAACGTTGCCCGGGTGGGAACCTTCACCGGTCCTTTTGCGACCTTCCAGGATCCCGCCTACTGCGAAAACAGACCAGAACCAGGTTACGACATGCTTTTATTCCGGCACTGATTACCTGATTCCGATCAGCTGTCTGGCCCCCGGCCGAGCCACTCCCTTCACTCCAGCAGCCAGCGCCCAAACCACACCCCGCTGCCACAGTCCTATAATTAAGTTTGAAAGATTTTGCCCTCTAGTGCTCCCGAGCCTCCTGTTGAATGCAAATGTTACAGATGGTCGTTTATTCGCAAATAACCCTCTCTGTAAAATCCTAAATTGTAGGATAGTTTGGCCATTAAAACGCTCTTTGATTAGATTTCTAGCGAGAAGTGTAGATTGTACTTTTAGAATCCACGTCCAGTCGATATGTAGGATCTATAGTTTGATAGATATTACGAAGATGATTTGAGGTATGCGGCAGCCTCCATGTAAAGTTACGGGTTGAAAACAGTATTTCCGGTATCAACGTTTTCCTAATAAAACCAATGATCAAATGATTTCACAGTGATATCTGCAGTACTCATCAACTAAATGAAATCGGAAAAACATTTTTTTTAAATAAAATAATTAGGGCCGGGACTTTAACACGTTAATTAAGATGAATTAATTACACAAACATTAACGCGTTAAAAAAATTAACGCATTTTAATCGCACTTATTTTTGCCCTGTGGAACGTTTCTCACTGGATGAGTTTCAGGCGTACCGATTATACTGGAGCACCAACTAACGTTCATGAATTCAGACAACAACAAACCACAGTGAACAATAGTCAAACATGAACGGAGAAGCTGATGAGACCGCTTTGGTTGGCCCCGTGGATGGGAAATTTTGTTTTAAAAACGGATGGATGGAAGCGTCGATAAGAGCACGGTTGTATGCAAATTATGCAAAAAGCAATTCGCATATCACCGCAGCACATCAAGCCTCAAGTATCACCTCAATGCAAAACATATAGCAGCTAGCGTGGAAGCTAGCGTGGACGTTAGCCCGACTCCGAATACAAGGATCCACACCATAGTTGCCCTCAGAAATCGGGAGCATTTCAAAATGCAAAATTGGGGGGGGGTGCTAGTGGATCGCCGGAGCTGTTAGATTAACATTAACATGCCTATTGTAGTTTTAAGTGCACTGCCTTGCGGCCTGTAGCACCGTCCTTGATGAGCAGAGAGTAGAGTAGTTGTCGATTCTTTTATCTGTTTTCTGTGAATATCTGCCTCACCCTCTCAGACTTTGAGTTGCGCTCGCTACTAAAGAGACGTGTTACCATGGAAACCAAACAATGGTGTAGCTGTATTAAAGTCAGAGTGAAAACAGTCCTGTGTAAATCTGATTTTGTCAGAAATCGGGAGAAATGCGGGAGAAATATGACCCCGGGAGGAAACCGGGAGAGGGCAATGAAATCGGGAGTCTCCCGCGAAAATCGGGAGGGTTGACAAGTATGACACACACCCAACCCACACTCAACCAGATGACTGGTTTCAGGGCCAGGATAACTAAGTCCACGTCTGAAAAAATAACCAGCTCACTGGATTGCACTCGACTGTAGACCACTTGGAGTGGTAGAAGATAAGGGGCTGCAAAAGGTACTACAGATTGCATCGTCTGACACAACATATGAGCTGCCATGCAGAAAGACAGTGACAAAAAGAATCCAGCAATGACAATGACAATGACAATGAAAAGGAAGATAAAGAGAATTTATTGGAGAAAGCCGAATGTGTTGCCCTGACTGGGGTTCATTGGACCTCGGTAAGCAATTCAAATTACCTCTGTGTGATGGCACACTTTATTGACATCTTCTCACTGTTCTCAGGTCAAATATTTATATGTGATTAAAAATGCGATTAATTAATTACCAAACCTCTAATTAATTAGATTAATTTTTTTAATCGAGTCCCGGCCCTAAAAATAATACTTTAGTCCGAGTGTTCTTGCTTTTCTCTTAGGAAGTCATCACATAACGGCATTGTAATACACGGTTCGGCTGCATTAAATATTACATATCTGCCGTAGATATTTATTTAAAGAGCCCTGATCAGAAGACCTTTTGACAAACTGTACGTGGATCATAAATATATTAGCAATTAAACAACATCTTCCATTTCTTTTCAGACAATACGTCTCCTCGCAGTATCAACACTAATTCGGATGACATTTATATTTGATCCAATTGGTAGATAGGTTATATTTACACCATAACGGTGCACAGCTGATAGAAAGGGATTTTTTTGTAGTTTTTAAAGATATTATTTATTGAACTACCTTTCCAACTCCTCATGCAGTTGACTGTTACAGGTCTATACAGGTTCATGGTACAATCCATGAGCTTCAAATTGAGAGACTGAAACTGTATTTTCCTTTACCGTTCTGTTTTAATTTCACAATAAAATTAATAGTCATATTATGTCTGATATTATTAGGTTTTATTAACTAAACCACTGTTTTTTTTAACCTGCACCGCCTAGTGGTTAAAGCACGTTATTGAATTTAGTTGTTGAATACGTTTTATTTGATGAAAACATTTAAATATTAAGAGTAGCCTACATACAAAATTGAAAATATCAAGAAGATACTGTAGTGATCTCTACAATAAAACAGTTTACTGCAGGACGCCCAAAGATATTAAGGAGGATGTGCAAAACAGGCAAACTAATAAGGCTTTATTTAAACATTAAAGAACACTTTAAGTTAAGGTCTTTTGAATAAGAAAAAAACGTTGGGGTTATCCACAGATAAATATGAAGTCTGACAAAGTACTTAACGTCCAATATATTGCATAGTTTATTTTGGCACTTGACAATCACCTTCCCTGAATTTCCCTGAGGTGTAACTAAAGTCTGATTTAAGGGTTGTTTGTATTTCACATTATTACTCAGAATCTGCAAAGTAACTAAAATAAATGTAGTGGAGTAAAAATACCAGGTTAACCTCTGAATTGTAGTGGAGTAGAACAAAGTAGTATGCTGATGTAACAAAAACATTTCCCAACTTGGGATCAATAAAGTATATCTTATCTTATCTTAAGATGATCGATGGCTACTGCCATATTTGCAAAATTTGCAATCGAAGGTTAAAAACACAAAAGCATTGTACACAATTTAAACCAATTAATACTGTGTAATTAACAAGGATAAAGTGATGTTTTTTAGTGGATGAGTAATACAGATATCACTGTGTAATCATTTGACAGTGAGGGGAATATATCCGGTTTTATTATGAAAACTTCGAGACCGAAAAAACTATTTTCACCCAAGCTAACTTTACATGGAAGCTGCGTACACGTTATCCTGGCGAGACCTCAAATCATCTTCGTAATATCTATCAAACTATAGATCCTACATACCGACCGGACGTGGATTCTAAGAGCACAATATACACTTCTCGCCAGAAATCGAATCAAAAAGCATTTTAATGGCCAAACTATTCAACAATTTAGGATTTTCCCGAGAGGGTTATTTGTGAATAAATGTCCCTCCGGAGCGTTTGCAATGAACGGGCCGGGAGCATGTTGTTTCTTACACGACCACTAGAGCACCTCTAGTGGTCGTGTAAGGAACAACATACACTTTAAAACGTGTCTCTGGGTCGTAATAAGGGCATGAACAATCGGCCTATATGGTCGTTTTCTGTAGGAGGACAGGCTGTTGCGTTCACACGGGCAAAACTCCTCAAAAGATCAAAAGATACCTGGCAGTATAACAAGTAATTAAAGATAGCTCGATTTTACAATTATATACACATTAGAATCCAATAATATATATTATTCTGAAAATAAAATGATAATTCTGCACAATCAATACTCTTAGTTTCTTTACTTTAGGTTTAATTTGATGCCAATATTTTTAGACCTTTACTTGAAACAGAATATTTCTACACTGCGGTACTACTTATACTGTACCTAAGTAAAATATCTTCGTACTTCATCCACCTCTTTAGAAAGATTCATGATTACATATTCCCGTGCATTTAGACTCTACCTTTTTTACCTAGCAAGGTTTGCCATGGTTACTACAGCTGGAATCCTCTGTTTCCTAGATGAGCAGAAATATGTTCAATAAACACAGTCCAGCTCTGTCCTGAGAGTTCCAGCTCTGTCCTGGGAGCTCCAGCTGACGGCTTTGTTAGTTATACATCAATTAATCACCAAGCCCAAGACATCACAACAGTTGGAGGCCAATTTCTTTCAAGCAACATGTTGACATACACATATCTTATGTGTCGAGCTGTCACCTGGGCACACCAAACCATCTGCTCATTAGCACATTCTCCCATGGTGGTCTCCAACCATTAGGAATAAAAACACAGGATAAAGAGTGGAAATCACACAATGTCCATGAATCAATATTTAGAACAACAAAGTAAGGTAACAAGGTAACAAGGTATTTGTGTTGTGTTTATGTTTTGCTGACAGAAAAAAAAAAATGGAATCACACCATAACTGATAATCTTCACTCATGAAATAGCACCTCCTATCTTGCCAATGTATGGCCTTTTTCTTATCCTTTCTTTAATTCCCACATGGTTTCCAGTAACTTTTGTTTACCAATCCCTTTCCATGTTGACCCTGTCACTCTGTCCCATCTCACTCGGAAGTTATTATTTCCCTTGATGGTTTTCACAAAGATCCCACTCAAGAAACTTAAAACAAAAGTTAGACTTCTTCATTTGACCTCCCTCATCTTCCTCATCTCTACTGAAGGGATAATATCAGCTACATTTCTTGTGCCAAGTCTCAAGGGAATTTAATGGCACCTTTGCGACCCTTCCAAAGGCCTGTACGACGAAGCCGGTTCAACATAACCTGGATATGTGTTATGTTAGCCGATTGGCCTAATCCAAAACATACGTGCTCTCGCTAAGTGGTCCTACGAAGTGGGTTATCAAGTGGATCGCTCAAGCCAGCCGTGTCCTATCTAGTTAGGTGCGCGTTGACATAAAAGGGGTGGTATTTGGAGAATTCCACCAATCACAAACATGGACAAGCGTACTGACAGCGCAGCGTCATACTTCCTAAATGAAAAGTCAACTATAATTAGACAAATATGAAGACGTTAAACTTTAAACATCCATGACTTAAACACTTTATCCAGGATAAAAGCCACATAGTTGCACCTGCCAGGTGAATGGAGCTGGTAAAAGAAAAAGTGTTTGAATGCGTACATTAACAGGTTTATGATATCACTGCCCCATCTAAGACACGAGTGGATTCGTCAACTTAATGTGTTGCTTAAAATAATACTTCTGCATACAGTATGTGACACTAAGTGTTGCACGGCCAGATACGGCTCAAGAAGCTGACTCAGATAAGAAAATATATGATACATTATGATGGGATATGAATGATAATGGGACACATCGACATCTGCACTCACAGTGTCGCGGACTGTACGTAATGTTACTTTGATCCAGTTAATTATGTTGTGGCAGATATTTAATTAAGTTAAATAGAGTTTTCACTGAAGTTAGCTCGCTAAGCGAAAATCCGGCTACGTAGTATAGGCCACAGATTAGGTGTCAGCCTCTACTACTTCCTGTCGGTACACTAAAAGAGAAGGCCAAGCTTTGAAAGGTAACAAAATTAATATAATGTTAATTGTGCATGCTTTAGCCGGAATTGATATAATTATAACCCCTCTAAGTCTACCTATTAAAAATGGGGCTTAAACAAACTTAATGGTACATAATTACACTCACTTCCAACACTCTTTAACATTAATATTGACAGACTGACATCCAATTATAACTGATATACTAGCAGCTAGGGATGGGTATCCGCATTGTTCCTCCTCAATCTGAGGTTCGACAATCGGCCTGACCCTCCTTTCGAGTACCTTAGAGCAGTTCTCAACTGGTCAGGCCTCGGGACCCACTTTTTCCTTTGTCAATAAATCGCTTCCCGAAAATTTTGAACCACACCAAATCTATTCAACACAAAATTGTGCGGTAAAATAGACGCTTTTCGGCATACAATAATAATTAAAGTGAAGTAGCCTATGCATATATCCCTTCACTGAACTAAAAAATGCTTTTAAAAAAAGGTTTAATGAGATGATTGAATAAAAGCTGAACTGTATTACATAAAAAGGCACACATGCTCAGGGGGGTCTGGGGGGATCTCCCCCAGGAGATTTTTAGAAATACTAACATATAAACTACGCATTCTGGTGCACTCTGAGAAGAAAATAAATAAATGTATTACTACCCGACATAATAATATTTTAAGCCATTGTTTGTTTTTCACTTTGTTCTGACAGCTTGCTGCTCCTCACAGAAAGAAGAGTAAAGAGGAGATAGTCTTTGTGAATTACTTTAAATTGTGGGTAGGGTAGATAAACCCCATTTTTCTGTGACCTGTCAATCATCAAACCGATGGTTTTAACGGTGTTCATTTTTATTAGTGACCTCCCCCCGGGAGATTGGTGTTGATCCCCCGTCATACTCCAGCTCTGCCTCTACCATAGAGGGAAGAGTTGTCGGGTTCACGAGTTCCTCAAATGTTCCACGTCCCCAAAGCCAGCTTCTGTCGCCCGGGTCTGGTCCGTCGAAACCCTCTGCTTGCACTGCCACCCTTCTGGCACACGACCCCAACGCTGTTTCCCGTAGGTGGTGGGCCCGCGGAACGGAGAAGCGGAGGTGTTGCCCACGTTGCCTTTTCGGGCTGTGCCCGGCCGGGCTGCATGGCAAGCCCGGCCACCTGGCCCTAGGTCTACCCCTTGGTCTCTCTCTTTGCTGACGAGTCCTCCTTCTGGGCCTGGCTCCAGAAGGGGACCACGGGCTTCCTCTGGGCCGGGTATCCTCACTTCGTGTGTCGTCTTTCATGAGGTCTTTTGAACCAATCTTAGTCTGGCCCCTTGCCTGAGACCAATTTGCCATGGGAGACCCTACCAGTAACACATTACATTACATTTTATCCAAAGCGACTTACAATAAGTGCATTTGACCAAGAAGATAAAAGCTTGAAGAAAACAGAATCATATAAGTACATCAGGTTTCATAGAGCCAAAACATTTCAAGTGCCACTCTACTGGCTTTAGATAAGCCAGTCCTTCATTAGTATATAAGTGCTTTGTTAGCAATTCTTTGTTAGTAATTCTATCGCTTGAAGTGGAGTCGAAAGAGATGAGTTTACAGTCTGCGCCGGAAGATGTGTAGGCTATCTGCTGTCCTGATTTCAATGGGGAGCTCATTCCACCATTTTGGAGCCAGGATAGCAAACTGACGTGTTTTTGCTGATGGGAACTTGGGTCCCCCTCGCAGTGCTGGTGCAGCGAGCCATTTGGCTGATGCAGAGCGGAGTGCACGTGCTGGGCTGTACAGTTTAACCATGTCCTGGATGTAGGAAGGGCCGGATCCATTCTCAGCATGGTACTGCATTCTGGATGAGCTGCAGAGGTGGGATGGCACATGCAGGTAGACCAGCCAGGAGGGAGTTGCAGTAACCTAGGCGTGAGAGGACGAGATCCTGGACCAGAAGTTGCGTCATTTTCTGGGTCAGGAGGGGACGTATGCTTCTGATGTTGTAAAGCAGCGGGTTGTAGCAGCGATGTTTGAAGTGAAGGACAGTTTGTTATCTAGGGTCACACCTAGATTCCTTGCAGTCTGAGTCGGGGAAACAACAGAGGGGCCGATGTTGATTGTTAGGTCAAGAGTGGGACAATCTTTTCCCGGAAAGAAAAGCAGTTCAGTCTTGTCAAGGTTGAGCTTGAGGTGGTGAGCAGACATCCACTGAGAGATGTCAGCTAGACAAGCAGAGATGCGTGCGACGACCTGGGTCTCTGAGCGGGGAAAGGACAGAATTAATTGGGTGTCGTCAGCATAGCAGTGGTATGAAAAACCATGCGGGCTGATGACAGATCCGAGCAAGTTTGTGTACATGGAGAAGAGGAGGGGACCAAGAATAGAGCCCTGAGGGACCGCTGTGTCACGATCTGTCTGTGTTGTGTTTTGTCTTGTCTAGATCTGTCTTTGGTTTCCTGTCTGTGTGTTCCCTCCTACCTGTTCCCTCCTACAGATGTAGCACTCCAGATAGGACTCACATGGGTGTGTCCCAGTCAGAAACCCAGTGGAGGCCAGTGGCTGGGGGTGTTGCCAAATTGCTAGAGGGCGTTGCCAAAGTTCTCCATTTGTTCAATTACAGGATTTAACCATGAGATGGCGTTTCATTCACAAATACACAAAGACAACCGGGTATTGTAGAACCTAGTCTGTTTGCAATGTTTGCAGCTCTGTAGTTATGTTTGCTGAATACTGTAGCATTTAATCACTTATTTGTTATGGTTTTCACAGGCTACTATAATGACAAAATATCAATATTTTAGATCAAATAAAGTATATAGTTTGCTTTATGCAGTATATTTTTTGTAATATTGTTGGGGTGCTTTTACACAGTAGTGAGAGTGAAAAACAGGATAGCAAAGATTAATACAATCAAAAATAAGATGAGCGATAAAAATAAAAATAATAATGAGAAACTATAAAATAAGATATGAATAAAACTAAAATATAATTATCATAACATATATTCTAATGCATTGTATTATTAAGTAATATATACATTAACCGCATTATAGCAGATGCCACATTGAATGGATGAACACATGTATGCATCAATAAGTACAACAGAGTATTTGTAAATACAAGTTGTAACAATGCTTATATGTATGTAATATTAACCCTTTGGAGTCGACCGTCACGCCGGCGTGATCAGATCACATGACCTGTTCAAGCCGGTGCCGCATAAAAACAACAGTCCGGACAACATTGCCGTGTGTTTCTGTCGAAAGCACTGGCTTGAAACGATATGCCAGTCTTTGTTTCATGCAAAAAGAACCAGTAAACACGGAGATACGATGATATAAAGTTAATACATTTCAAAAGTATGAGAAATGGAAGCACACATTTTAATATCTTCGCCGTATTTTATCATTTTACAAAACGGAAAATACTGGAAACTGTAGATTCTGCTCAACAGGATTTATTTACCTGGGAAGGGGTGAGGTAATCAGGTAAACGGAGTGATACGAAGCGAGACGAAAAGAGAAGAAGAGGGACGGCGGGAACCGAAGAGAGACGGCAGGAAATGGAGAGAGACGAAGATATACATATTATTGTACATAATGTGTATATATAATAACCTAATGATTCATTTCAGATGATAATACTTTTCAGGGTTAGGTCCGGTCTGACAGCGCTTTAAACAAAGTCAAAAATCCTACATCCAAACGGAATAAATATAATAAATTATTATTAATACGTTAAGTCTTGTTCATTGTTTTTCACTTTTATTAAATGTTTGATATTTACGGTGGAAATGGTGGACTATCGGACAGCACACATTCATATATTGTCACTCACACATTCATGCATTTTGTTCTCATATTCATATATTTTAATGCTCATATTTATACATTTTGCTCTTATGCAGATTCATTCAATGTTTACATTTAATATTAAATATAATATATGCATGTCTGAAGACAATATATGTATGCAAGAGAAGAATGGCTTATTATATTTACAGCTCTTAATAACATTCATTTTCTGGACTCAATAGGCTTGTTTGAGACAAGCAGACCTGCGCAGTTGCGATCAACGTCTTGCTAGTGCGTTGCATGATGGTTAGTAATTTTGTCCGACTTGCTCTGGAGGCTCGCCTACATGAGACGTTGAAATCTCGCGGGACAAAGACGCCCGCAGCCTTGAGAGCGAGGTGCGGCGAGGCGGCGCAGTTCCTCTTCACGGGCCGCGGAAGCTAAATGCTTGATGGGAAACGACTCGCTGGTATCTCGAGCATTGGTGGTTTTTACCACGTGCTGCTGATGAAACTCTCCAATTGGCTCGGCAAAAGTTTGTTGTTGTTTTGTGTCAGTTTTACGTCGCCCCTTCCATTAACATTTTTTATCATCATGAAATTAATATCTATATATTTTATACTATACTTGCACTGCTTCCCGTTTTCATACTTTATATATCTTAGCATATTCATACACACTGTTCATACTGCTCACAGGCTGCTGTGTATATCTAGTGTATTCATACCCCTCACTGTTTATTCATCATTCAATTCATTCTATATTTTATTCTGTAGATTGTGTACATTACTTTTCACTTTACTGCTTGTTGCACTCCTGGTTAAAAGCTAAGCTACATTTCGTTGTCTCAGTATCTGTAATATGTGCAATAACAATAAAGTTGAATCTAATCTTGAGCAGGAACAAATGTATTTACTTCGTACATATCTGACATTAACGATTAAACACATGTGTGCATTCTATTTATGCAAACCGAGTCAAGCCGACTCCTGAGGTCGCGGCATGCACCTTAAAGTTGTTTGCAATCCGCCAAAAAAACGAGAGAAGAAGAAGAAGAAGAAGAAGATTTTGATTTTTAAAACAAATTTTATTTCCATTTGTTTTAACTATACACTGAAACAAAAAACAAAAAACATTACACAAATCAAATAAATAAACAGATTTTCACATCTACCAAATAAATGTCATTTGAAAACGTTTTACCCATTTCAAAACATCCTCTTTTACACACTTTCAAAAACAAAAAAATTCACCTACCCTTTAAAACTTCAATATTAGAGAGTCATTTTCCCCCAGTGAGCACAGAACCTGCCCAACAGCCCACACATCCAGAAACCCCTGTAGATGATTGATCAGCGTATAGTATGCATGCTCCACCCTCAGACGCGCTGCCACCAGCCCCCTCAGACAGAGCACTGCATCCGTCCACCCTACTCCAGCAAGTTTGTTCTTCCTACTTTTCCAGATTGCTAATTTTGCATTAGCAAACAAGAAATTGATCAATAGTAGGATTTCCTTCTTTTTCAGGATGTATTTGGGGCCATGGAGAAAACCTCCCCGAACCCCTCCAACCACTCCTGTAACAGTTTTTTAAGACCAGCCAACCGGGGACAGGACACCACTAAATGCTCCAATGTTTCTGCCATAAAACAGAACGGACAGCCCCCCCTTGTGCCTGGGTCAAAATGAGCCCTGTATTTGTTAGTGGCTATTGCACCGTGTATAATTCTCCATTGGATGTCAGCCATCCGTTTTTCAACGGGAGACTTATACAGGATCCGCCAGCTGCCCTGAGGGGAAGAGCCCAAACCAAACACATCTGTCCACCTCGACTCTCTGACGCCTGCGAGCGAGCTGAGGTTTAGCACCTTTACGCAGCTAAGATATAGCTTCTTCCCATTGCAGGAGCTGAACATTCCAGGTGTTAGAGTCCCCAGTGATAGCAGGAGACCATCCTCCTCTCTCCATTCCCCCACCGCAGGACCCACCCTCAAGGCAGGAAAAACATAATCATGTCCCTTTCTCCACTGGTCGGCCAGATCTGCATCCAGAGCAAAAGTCCGGTGGGATGGCGACAGCGACTGCCACACCTCTTCTACCAGGTTCTCCAGAACTCGAGTTGATCGAATGCCCGTCACCTCAGCCAGTTTTTCCGTGGAGATCCCTGTCAAATGGCCAAGTTTTACCACTCCCGCTTCAATGAACGCATTTTTTAGGGCAGCTGAAGAGAAAATGCTTCCGGAAAGAAAACCAGTGTCAAACAGGGGCTCCTCAAACAGCCACATCCCAGGCCGGGGGTCGGGTGGTCTGGTAAAACTCAGAATCTTCCAGGCATTGATGACTGAGCAGTAAAAAGGTGCAAGTCCAGCTGCCTGCAGTCTAAAAGCAGCAGTCCTCGCAGTAATGTCCACAAGGCCCTGCCCCCCCTCCGCCACAGGGAGGTACAGGACCGATGCTGGCACCCAGTGATGACCCAACCAGAAGAAATCCACGAGGAGCCGCTGCAGTTGTTTCATGAGGTCCGGCGGTGGGGTTAACACCTGGAGTCTGTGCCACAAAGATGAGGCAACCAGATTGTTGGCTACAAAAACTCTTCCCCTGTAGGACAGCTGGGGTAGCAGCCATTTCCATTTCGCTAATTTTGCTTGCACCTTTCCCAGCAATCCCTCCCAGTTCTGTGCCACCATGTCCTCAGACCCCAACCAAACTCCCAGGACCTTTAAACCCTCGTTTCCCCAGCTGAGGTTACCAGGAAGACTGGGCCTATTTTCTAAACTCCACTGACCTACCAAAACTGCCTCACTCTTCTCCCAGTTAACTTTGGCTGAGGCAGCCTTCCTATACAAAACTAAACTGTCCTGTAGCTCCTGGATATCTCGCTGACCCTGGATAAAAACACTGACATCATCAGCATAAGCTGATACAACCACCGGGGGGGCCTGAGCTGACACTGGCAGACTCAGGCCCCTCAGCCGGTTTCTAAGCCTGCACAAAAGTGGCTTGATGGCAATACTATATAATAGGCCTGAGATAGGGCAGCCCTGCCTGATCCCCCTTTTAACTGGTACAGGTCTGCTCAGCCCTCCCCCCACTTTCACAACACAACATGCATCACTGTACAAACACTTCACCCATGACAAAAAATGCTCCCCAACACCAAAAGCCTGCAATGTGGCAGCCAGAAAAGTGTGATCCACACGATCAAAGGCCTTCTCTTGGTCAATAGAAATAATACCAACATTTATATTGTACAGTTTGCAAACATCAAAAGTGTCTCTCATCAAAAACAAATTGTCCACAATTGATCTGCCAGGGATGCAATATGTTTGATCAGTACCAACAAGAAGTTCGATAAAACACTTCAGTCTGTTAGCTAAAACCTTTGACAGTATCTTATAGTCCGTACATAAGAGAGCCACAGGTCTCCAATTCTTCAGCAGGGTTAGATCTCCTTTCTTAGGCAACAGTGAAATCACTGCACGCCTACAGGAAGCTGGAAGAGTCCCTTTCCCAAAGGACTCCATCAATACATCCAACAAATCATGTCCTAGAATGCTCCAAAAATGTTTTAAAAAGTCTGCAGGTAAACCATCTATGCCCGGAGCCTTGCCGGAGGCCATCTGTGTCACCGCAGAGGTCAGTTCCTCCAGCGTAATGTCAGAGCTCAAGGTGTCACTTTCGGCTGGACTCAGCTGTGGAAGACCCTGAAAAAGTTCATCAGCGGCTTCCACGTCGAAACCTTCGGCTTTGAACAGGTCCGTGTAGAAGGACACTGCATGTCTCCTCATCTCAGCAGGTTCAGAGGTTACCTGTCCATCGGGAAGACGCAGACATACCATCTGCTTCCTTTGGCCCACAGACCTCTCCAGGTTGAAGAAAAAGGTGGTTGGTGCATCAATGTCTCTCATGGAAGTAAAACGGGCTCTAATCAGAGCTCCCTTGGCTTTCTCCTGAAGAAAACAGTTAAGCTGCTGTTGTTTTAGGAGGGACTGTTCTATATTTCGAGCAGACACACTCTCTAACTCTCTGATCTCTCTCTCTAACTGCTCTATAGCTCTCCTAGTGTTTGCAGTGGAGTAGGCTGTATACTGTTGACAGAACACTCTAATCTGAGCCTTTCCTACCTCCCACCACTGACTCAGGGAGGGAAAAGACTCTTTCTTTGATTTCCAGTTGATCCAAAACAAATTAAAATTCTCACAGAAAATCAAATCTTGTAAAATGTTAACATTAAACTGCCAGAACGATCTAGGTTTCTCTGTGTTGGATAAAACCAAATCCAAAGAAACTAGCTGATGATCTGTAAAACCAACAGGTTGGATGTGACAGTTCACTGCACGAGTAATAAAAGAAGAAGACATGTAAAATCTGTCTAGCCTGGCTGCACTGACGCCCCCATCTAGCATTCTCATCCAGGTGTATCGTTTAACGGAGGGGATGCTTCATCCTCCACACATCCACTAAGTCAGCCTCTCTTATCACCTGTGACAGTAAAAGGGACGACTGAGGATGAGGCTCCCGTCCTATTCTGTCTAAAGTGACATTAGTGCAAACGTTCCAGTCCCCCCCCCAGTATAACACACTCCCCCTGTACACTAGTGTCTAGCTTGTCTTTTAATAACTGAAACACAGATACACGTGCAGGGCCCTGATTGGGTGCATACACATTAATAAAGGTGAAACTGAACTCTAACAGTTCCACTTTCACCATCAAGGCTCTACCTGCCACTATCTCAGTGCTGGATAAAATCTTTACATTTAGAGAGGGGGAGAATAAAACAGCTACTCCAGCACTAAGGTTTGAGCCATGACTGAGTACATACTGACCCCCCACCACATCCCCCAGTCCGTCTCATTCAGGCTATCACTGTGCGTTTCCTGCAGAAATATCAAATCAAATTTTTTCTGATTAAAGACTTCTAACACTAAAGCTCTTTTCTGTGCACTTCTACCCCCGTTCATGTTCAAAGAAGCAACCCTTAAAGCCTGCATTAGAGGAAGGAGACAGAGAGAAAGAACAGACAGGTACACACAGCAGAGAGGAGACACCCAGTGTTGCATCATCATGTTGAAATTATTTAGACCTTTTCAGTTTCTTCCCTCTTTTGCTTCCTGGCGTATCTTTTTTCACAGCAGTTACATGCCTCCTCAGACGATAACATTTCTTTTCATCCAGCAGGTCTAACCCTACAACTTTCTGAAGAGTTCTCACTGTATGAAGAAACTTGTCAATGTCAGGGAAAAAATCTCTCACTTCCACTGACTTGCCAAAAGACTCGTCTAAAAAGACATTAATCTCTTCCAAAGAATATATCTCTGCGTTCTGAGAGAGACTATCTGCAACTGAACCACAGTCAGAATCCCCCTCACCGTCTGTGTCCATCTCTGTCACCTCATTATTGTCTGCAGCCTGTTGAAGCTCATTTTTCCACCCAGAGCCAGACGGCAGCTCCTTCTGTGTGCCAACAGCCTCTACCTGTCCCCCAGCACCAGTCCTCACCTGCCCTGCTCCATCATCTCTCACCCGTTTACCTGTTTCCACATTTTTTCCTCTCACACTCACCACACTCTCTACAGTCCCTGTTTCATCTCTCACGATATTCATCCCTACTTCCTCCGCAGCCACCGGGGCCCCGGCGGGTGCAGCAGCAGCCCCCGCGACACCGGGTCCCGCTGCCGCCCGGCCGCCCCAGGCTCAGCTGCCCCGGATGCCCCAGCGGCTCCCGGCCCGGCCGCCCCTGGCTCAGCTGCCCCGGAGGCCCCCGGCTCGGCGGCCCCGGGCCCAGCCGCACCCGGCGGAGCGGCGTGCCGTCTCTGTGGACATGCAACACGTTTGTGACCCGACTCCCCGCACTCAAAACACTTTACGCTCCCTGAGCTCGCATAAACCATATAAAAACCCTCTTCGTGCCTCACCCGGAAGGACACATCTAGGGTCTGAGTGGGACAATTCAGAAACATGAAAACCTGTCTCCGCAGAGAATGGACATGTTTTAACTTTTCATCCTTACACCCCAGAGCAACAGTGCGGAGACTACTGGCAAACTTACCAAAACGCTTCAGCTCCCGTTCCAGCGCCTCATTCGGGATGAACGGAGGAACGCCAGACACAGTAATCCGCGTGGACGGTGTCGCCAGCGGTGAAACTTGAATGTATTCCTCGTTTATCATTAATCCGCTCTCGATAAATTCCTTCACATATTTCTGGTCTTTCAAAAAGACCACGACCGCTTTGTTCATGCGGGAAGCATAGGAGATATTTACATGACCGACCTGATCCCCCACAGCCAGCAGCACCTGCTCCACTGTGCTTGCGGCCTGAGCCACCAGCCGCACTCCGTGTCTCAGAGACACCGGCGGCGCCCCGGAGGACGCCATCCCCGCCACGAGGCACGGAAAAACACTAAATTAACAAATTAACCGTACTTGCAAAGGGTACAAAAATCCCAACGAAAGATCATACAGTTAAAGAAACGATTGAAACAGAAACACAAGAGTTAAAGTTGAAATTCCCTCTTCCCTCTTCAAACACACATCCACCACCGAAGAAGAAGAAGAAGCTGTCCGACTTCATGCAAACTTTTTGAGACCTCCCCCGGCTGCGATCGGCTATTCTCGTCTACTTTCGAGGCGAGCCGCAACGCGTCTCAAACAAGCCTAGTGTCTGTCCACACGAGACAGCTCCGTTTAGCTCCAACCGCTGGAGAAGCTGCAGTACATATGCAGGAGCCTGTACGTGGCGCTGTAACTTCCTCCACTAAAGCAGCGAAGAAGCATGGTTGTCATGGTTGCCCTTCTGTTTATTCTCCGCGGTGGGGGCAGAGGGAACCGGGCAGAGTTTTTCGTCAGTCAACGTGTATTAAAGTTTAAATCTTCCGGACAAAATTATAAAAGTGCCGGTCAAAGGTCTTCTTTGTTATTTATTGAGCTTTAACACAAATGAATAACGACTCTATATAATATAATAAAACGCACGGAGCCTCTCTTTTTCCTCCCTCTCTTCGGACAGCGTCAGTGTCTGTCTCATGCAGCAGCTGATCCAGTAATGAGTGACCCAGCCGAAAATAAAAATAAACATATTTATAACTAGTTTAGGTAATTTGAGAGGTAATTAAAATAGCTAAGGGCGATGATCTGACTTGAAGTGTGTGTTTAGCTCCGTTCACCGCTGCATCACAGCGGGAGGAGCTGCTGGTGAGCAGAGCTGCGTGTCTCCGTCCTGTCAGATTAGACTTCACTCGCGTTTATGTCCATATCGAGAGAAAGATAAATAATCTGAATTCAGTGTGCAGTTTACTTTGACGCGGGGGTGAGCAGCAAAGTTGGGGAGAGGCAGGGCTATTGCCTCATCCTTATCAGAAAATGATCGTATAGGGCTTACACACGGAGCCGTTGGACCCCCAGAGTGTTGCGTAAGCCGTTCTATCCACCTTGGGACCCGTTATCGTTTCCGCAGTTGTTTACCGTCATATTTGGTCGTCCTAGTGTGGCAGAATGTTCTATATGACACTAAACAGTAACGCAAACGATGGTTTTCGTCCTCGTGGGGCCGGGGCCTTAATGTGCCGCCACCTCCGGAGTCGGCTTGACTCGGTTTAAAGAATGCACAAATGTGTTTAATCGTTAATGTCAGATATGTACGAAGTAAATACATTTGTTCCTTCTCAAGATTAGATTCAACTTTATTGTTATTGCAACGAACGAAATGAGACAACGAAATGCAGTTTAGCTTCTAACCAGGGGTGCATCACGCAGCGAAAAGTAATGTGCACAACAGTAAACAATTATCACAGTAAATTATGTGGATTAAACCACATTTATTTCATTAAAAAGAAACGAAATATGATTTTGTTTGAATGATTACATGTCATCAGGCACCTTCAAGTTAAACAAGGTGCACGTTAATGTGCCGCAACCTCCGGAGTCGGCTTGACTCGGTTTAAAGAATGCACAAATGTGTTTAATCGTTAATGTCAGATATGTACTAAATACATTTGTTCCTGCTCAAGATTAGATTCAACTTTATTGTTATTGCAACGAACGAAATGAGACAACGAAATGCAGTTTAGCTTCTAACCAGGGGTGCATCACGCAGCGAAAAGTGATGTGCACAACAGTAAACAATTATCACAGTAAATTATGTGGATTAAACCACATTTATTTAGTTAAAATTAAATTAAATGTAGGCTAGTGCATGCATTTCAACTCGCGAACATATGATACATTAAATGATCGTGAGGATGATGATTGTAAATCGTTTGTTTGAGCCGGGCTGCATTTCCTGATCAAAAAACATAGCGATGGTTTTGTACTTACGCCAACGTGAATTAAACATTATTTTGTTAAATAAAAACATGGTGATGTTTAGTAAATGATTACATGTCTCTTATTTAGCACAGAATATGATCCTATCCGTGACATATCTTAACAAATATCCGCTATATCAGATAACTGCGATCTATCAGCTGTTTATTTCACATGAGTTCCAGTGTGGCAGCTTTCAATCACGGCTCCCCTGGTGGATTCATGATCCATTGCAGCTGGTTTCATTATAATTACATTTATTTATCAAGGGGGCGTATCAAGTCCTGCGGGGGTTTTTCCTTTTCAGCAGGGGCCCGCCCTAGACGTCCGAAACGAAGCGCTACATCTGTACCTGATTTCCTGATTGTGTTCACCTGGTGCCCCTGTATTTTACTCCTCCCTCCTCACCTGTCTCTTGTTTCTTTGATTAGTCCTGTATGCATTTAGGTTCGTTTTTTCCTGTTAGTCTTTGTGAGATCCTTGTTTGTCTTTGACTGTGTTCACAGGGTTGTGTTCTGTTTGTTCCTATTTAAACCTTGAAATTAAGGTATTTTCTGTTTATTCTGCATTTGGGTCCTGCCTGCTTCACTCAACCATGACAGAATGATCTCACCAAAGATGGACCCAGCAGATGATCCATTTGAGGTGGAGTTACATAGTTTTACCTATTCATTGGCTTTCCGCTATGGTAGGTGGAGGGGAGCGTCCAGTGTTCAGCAGAAGGAGGCTGCTCTGGCAGAGGCGCACCAGATGGCAACAGAGCAGCCAAGTTTAGTGAAGTTCTTACCTGGCTGGATTATCGACTTCCTCCCACCCCATGTGATTCCCGGCCTGCTAGCCCGAGGCATACTAGCCCCCTGCCTCCCAATTCCCAACGTGACACCATACGTCTCGGTGTGTTCTGTCTGGAGTCAGCCCTTTCTTCTTCCCCATTTCCTGCTCCTGTCCAGGATCCGTTCTCGGGTACTCGTCTGGCTTTTGGAGGTCCACGGAGCCTCCAAAAGGCTCCTAAGAGAACGAGTCGCAAGTCCAGGCTAGCAGCCCGAGCACCAGAAGCCATGCTTTGGGCTCCAGTACTGGCCCCAGCAGCCATGGTTCCAGCTCCAGTACCGGCCCAAGCAGCAATGGTCCCGGCCCCAGCAGCCATGGTTCAGGCCCTGGTTCCAGCCCCAGCAGCCATGGTCCCAGCCCCAGCACCCATGGTCCTTGCTCCAGTACCGGCCCACACAGCCATGGTTCCTTTGGGGGTCCCGCCAACACCTGTCCCGCCGGGGTTCCCGCCAACACCTGTTCCATCGGAGGTCCAGCCAGCTCCGAATCCTGTTCAGTCAGAGGTCCCGCTGCCACCAGAGCCTGACCCGCCGGTGGTCCCGCCGATGCCTGTTCCAGCGGGGTCCCGCCAACACCTTGTCCTGTTTGGGGTCCCGTCGACACCAGCCCTTGCTCCGTCGGGTGTCGCACTGACACCAGCCCATGTTCCGTCCAAGGTCCCGTCCACGCCTGTCCCAGCTCCTGCTTTCGATCCCAGTGATCCGGCGATCCAGCTGACACTGGAGGGGTCCCATTGCGGCGTACGTCGTCCTCCGGGGCTGTCCCGTCGCCGCCTTCCTGCCTGTCCTCCGGAGCTGTCCCGTTGCTGCCTTCTTACCCAACCTTGTGCCTGGATTTCTGAGTTCCAAAGCCGCGGCCTTCGCCCTCGAGCCTGGGCCCCTGAGTTCCCCAGCCGTGGTCTTCACCCTCGAGCCCGGCCCCCTGAGTTTGCCCACTGTGGCCTTCGCCCCTTTTTGAACTCTGCCTTGCCCCGGGGCCGTCAGCCCGAGACCCCCACCATGAACTTTGCCTTGCCCCCGGGCCGTCCGCCTGAGACCCCCACCATGAACTCTGCCTTGCGCCCGGGCCGTCCGCAAGAGTCCCCCTTCTTGGCCTCTACCTTGCCCCCGGGCCGTCCGCCCGAGTCCCCCTTCTCGGCCTCGGCTTTGCCCTCGGGCCGTCCGCCCGAGTCCCCCTTCTCAGCTTCTGCTTTGCCCCGGGGTGTCCGTCCGACTCTTCCAGCCGCTGCCTTCGCCCTCAGGCCCGGCCCCCTGAGTTCGCCCACTGTGGCCTTCGCCCCTTTTTGAACTCTGCCTTGCCCCGGACCGTCCGCCCGAGACCCCCACCATGAACTCTGCCTTGACCCGGGCTGTCCGCCCGAGACCCCCACCATGAACTCTGCCTTGCCCCTGGGCCGTGCGCGAGAATCCCTCTTCTTGGCCTCTACCTTGCCCCCGGGCCGTCCGCCCGAGTCCCCCTTCTCGGCCTCGGATTTTCCTCCGGACCGACCCGCCCTGCGACCCCCACCATAAACTCGAGCCTGTCAGGACATCGAGTCCACAGTTTTCCTCACGGGAAAAGGACCGGAGCTAGCGTTTGTTCCTGGGTGCGTTGTGCATCCACCTCCCTGCAGCACACACTCTCCGCAGCTTTATCAGGAAACCGTATTACATCTCACTCCCTCACTTCGCTGCTCTCTCTCTTTCCCCTCCGGTACACGGCACGGTAAGACGTAGTGTGGAGTTGCATTAGGTAACGCTGTGGTGGCTGTACTGCTCCAGCCGTCTCCTTTGTGTTTGTTTGTTTCCCCCTGTCTGTGTTGTTTGTGTGGGCGTGGTGGCTGTCACTCCTGGCTCCCGGCTCAACCTCCACTCACCTGCTGCATTCAGCTGTGCACCCTCCCCGACTACACACCTGCTTTCCCCTTTATGGCTTCTGCTTTGCCCCAGGATGTCCGTTCCTCAGAGACAGCAAGGAGGGCAGTTTCTGTTGAGTGACCTGCTTTGAAACCACACTGGTGCAGATCCAGAAGGTTGTTCTGATGGAGATAACAGGAGAGTTGTTTAAAGACATCGGGTTCAAGTGTTTGAGACAGGAAGGGAGGAGAGAGACAGGCCTATAGTTTATAACATCAGACGGGTTCCAGGTTCCAGACAACACAGCCCCCAGGTTCATCAGGGCATACAAACCTCTCTACCACGGTAAGGTGCTGGTTCTTCAGAGAGTTCAAGCTTCACCAGTCTCTATTTTATTTTGCTCACAACTTCATAGTTGTTTCACCCAAATGAACTCAGTATTGCTAACCTGTAAATACAATTCTAGAGTTCCAGTTCCTAGACCTTTTAACCTTGATGGTGTTGTCAGTATGCTGCATCTTCACTACTCAACAAATTGAACACTTGTTGCACAGGTTTGGGTTGTTCGGGTGAGGTACATGTTGAGCTAAAACTGTAAAATACCTTTTTTTTTCTCTTGAAACAACTGCAGTCACTTGCAGCCTTCTTTCTTATTTAGTTTGTATAGTTTCTTCTTATACTTACCAAAAGTGATACACATAATTTGTATTTACAGCCCAGGCAATCCATTTGTATGTGAGACAGGACAAGCGTTGTAGTATATAGGGGCAAACCCTGTCAAGGATGAGGTAGAGATGGAAGGGGGGTCCAACGTGTGTAACCCTGTGAAAACATAATATTACATTATTGTAAGTAACATAGGAAAGGACACATTTTGCCTTTTGGGGGTGGGGTTGTCCAGTGCCTTGCTAAAGGGCACCAGGGCAGTGCCCAGGAGATTAACTGGGACCTCTCCAAGTACCAGTCCACACTCTGTTCAGGGACTTGAACCAGGGACCGTGCGGCTCCCAGTCCAATCCCCTCCTGACCGAGCCACTGCTGGACTACCTATTGGTTGTAATCCTACATAATACCTTCTTAATCTCATTTTTCAATGGAATTGTGATACTTACCAGGGTCACCGGAGGCCTATGGTACACCATCGTTCTTCTCCTTGAGCATGCATACTTGGATTAACATATTTGTTGGATGACAGCAGGACTTGAGTTGAGAGTCTATTAGTGTTTAAAAGGTCCATCTCTGATACAGGGGTAATTTACAGAACTAGTGATACCTGATAAACCCAATTCAACAAAAATCTAACATTTATTTCATCTTTATACACTCTTCAGTCAGCTCACACAAACACACATACTTGTTAATTACCTTTATAAAAGCCCTTTTCTGATCGATGCAATGTTCAAAGCCTATTTTTCTTTATTTGATTCATAAAATAGCTGCATGCAGCATACTTTGCCGGGCATTTATGGCACCCATGAAATTGGCTTCGCTTACATCAATCACACGTTTGGTGCAATCTCATGACTTTCTTTATCTGTTTGTGCCCACGGGCGTCCCTCCCACTGTTCGTAAAATACATCCTCTTGGCTTTCAGTTGAAGTGTAGACTGTAGAATGTGTATGACCCCACATTTTTCATCTGAATCCATGTCCCATTAGCTAAACATCATTTACACCTTAATGCCAAAACCAGCAGGTACATTGGAAAGGAGTTAAGGACGTGGAGTGCCACATTACAGATGCAATTTGTTTGCCAGTCAAGTACACATGCTTGTATCTGGTTCAAGCGTTTTTTCTCTTTGTGTAGTTCTATTCCAATTACCAGAGGTGGGGACTCGAGTCACATGACTTGAGTCGCATATTTTTTTACTTGAGACTTGCTTGACTAACATTGATAAAAGACTTGACTTGACTTTGATTTGGTATTCATGACTTGAGACTTGAGTTAAAGAGCAACTTGCAGGGTTTTTTTTTTTTACTACATTTATGCTTAACCTTGCTTGAAAATTACAATTAAAAAAGTTAATGCAGGATTTTATATGTTTTACAAGACATAAGGGCAGGAATTCAGAGGAAAAGGAGCCGTTTTGAGCTCTGCTACACAAAACTGCTTTTTTTTAATGTCATACGTCAAACGCGTCATATTACGTCACATGGGGGAGCAACTTTCTCGGACTCGTTCTCTGCCCAATCCGCGGTAGTAGTTTGTAGTTGGTTTGAGCGGTTGTGATTTAGTGAGCTGGTATTTTTTCGGTAATTTTACATTGCATTTCACCATTTGTAATCATGGTGAGCTTGTGTTTGTGCAGGTTGCACAAACTTGAGCCTTTCAGGACATCGAGTCCACAGTTTCCCTCACGGGAAAAGGACCGGAGCTAGCGTTTATTCCTGGGTGCGTTGTGCATCCACCTCCCTGCAGCACATACTCTCCACAGCTTTATCAGGAAACCCAATTACATCTCTCTCCCCCCCTTCGCTGCTCTCTCTCTCTCCCCTCCGGTACACGGCACCGTAAAACGTAGTGTGGAGTTGCATTAGGTAACGCTGTGGTGGCTGTACTGCTCCAGCCATCTCCTTTGTGTTTGTTTGTTTCCCCCTGTCTGTGTTGTTTGTGTGTGCGTGGTGGCTGTCACTCCTGGCTCCCGGCTCAACCTCCACTCACCTGCTGCAATCAGCTGTGCACCCTCCCCGACTACACACCTGCTTTCCATCAAGCCATTTACAACGGCATATCAACGGAGGCTCCACAACCTTTCTCCGCCAGAACTTCAAGTATCAGCCATATCTCGCGTCTCCCCTCCGGTACACAGCACCGTAGTGTGGAGTTGCATTAGGTAACGCGGGATACGGCTGATACTGTTATGGATCAGTATCAACAGTCCTGCCAGTAAAGTTACTATATTATCAATACTACTTTAGTTATAGCCTGATATATGATTGCTAACTTTACAATGTTGTGATGTGACTGACGTTAGCTAACATTAACTGTAGCTAACGCCGGTCACTCACCAAGACAGCTGCTCTGTTCTCCACTGGTTCTCCACACACCAAAGCTCAATTTCTCTCCGATGGCCGTTATTTTTTCTAATCCTTGGCTGCTCCTGGTCTCTTGGACGCATAGCAGGCTCATAATTATAATCATATGCATTCGAATGTATATTTTCAACCTCTTCTGTGTCAAAACTAGCATTGTGATCCATGTTTATTCATACGTTAGACAGGCCGCTCTCCCCCATGTTACGTCACACGCGGAAGGTCACGTGTGGAGGCTTTTTTATGCGGAAGTGAAAATGTCTTACTAAAACGACACCAGATGTCACTGTAGTGTATATTTCTGTATATATATTTTTTTAATCTAGTGCAGGGGTCAGCAACCCGCGGCCCTCGGGCCGCATGCGGCCCTTTAAGCCCTCTGCTCTGGCTCCCTTGAGTTTAGACAAAAATATGAAGGAAATAAAATAAAAGTATTTGTAGGACTATTTATATTTTGTTGCATGGTTGAAAATGTTTCGTATCTTGTATTTTGAGGTGATACTGTGACACATAAATAAAAAACAAAACGGTTTTAATTAGGTCAACTAAAATATGCGTCACATCCTGCTACGGAGCGCCTTTTCTTGGAGGCGAATAACCTGACCCCCGGCTCGATGAGCGAACTATGGATAAATCAAAGAAAAGTACCGGAGGAACACAGGATTTAATTCTGTGTGGACAGAGTTATATGCTTTCACAGCAAACGATGCTGGTTTACCGGTATGTTTGATATGTGGAGAGAAGTTGTCAAAGGTGCTGCAGCCTTTACGTATCGAGGAACAACAAGGGAGAGGAAGACAGCTGACAATCTTCAGTCATAATTCAATGGGGTATGTCATTTATTTCAGAAAACACTTTTTGTTATATTCCATGGAATGCTCTTAACGTCCCGATAGCAATGAATATATTAAATGCTTTGACAATAAATACATAAACAAATTAATCTGTGGAAGCCGTAGCGCTGTAAAAAGCACGACCAATCATTTTAGCCCGGCTAAAATGATTGGTCGTGCTTTTTACAGCGCATTTTAGCCCGGCTAAAATGATTGGATGGACTACCTGCCTGTCAGCCTTCCATCTGTGCACAAACTTATCTCGTGCCCTCATTGGTCATGTGTGCGTTCGTGTGTGTTGGAGGAGGGACTCTGTGAGAAAGTCTGAAGGAAGAGGCATATTTGTTCCGGTTGTGTATTTTCAAATTCTAGTGCACTCAAGCTGGTTTCTCCATTCTTACCTACCTTTAACTCTTTTTAGGGTGCAGCTATATGTTTTATTTATTTCAAAGTGGGCCCATTTTAATAATATTTTTTTTTCCTTCAAATGTGCAGATGACTCCTCAAGTGCTGTGTTTAATTTATTTTAAAGTAGGCCTGTGTATTATTTCTAATTCTCCTTATAGGAGTTCTTTGTTTCTTATTAGAGGTTAACAGTTTTATATAATGTAATAAATAGCCTAATAAATGCAAAAAAAAATTAGTTTTTGTCTGATATAACAATAAATACAACTTTATTATCTATCAAGCTATGAAATATGTTTTGCGGCTCCAGACAAAAAAATGTTTTGGAAAAAGGAGCAAAATGGCTGTTTTGGTCAAAAAGGTTGCAGACCCCTGATCTAGTGTATTCATCATTTTCCTACACATTTATTCACTGGTGTCTCTAACCTGCAAGTTGCTCTTTAAGCTTGAGATAGATGACTTGAAAGGACTTGACTGTTTAAAATTAAATATTTGCATGTTTTTGTAGTGAGATATTACGTTTAGTTTTTTCGAAAAACGTGATTATAGCGCCATGCGTGCAAACCTGGCAACCCACTAGAAGGCAGGAATCTCAGTTAACATGGCAGCGGCTAGCTTTACTCCAAAAATAGTGAAGTTTGGATTCAAGGATTATTTTGTCGATGACAGTAATAAGAAGAGAACAGCGGTATGCAGGGTCTGCAGCACAAAGATCAGTGACACGACCAACAAAACATCCAACTTCATTAGTCACTACAAAAAAAACTACAGAGAAAGGTACGTGCATGTGTTGTGTTGCTAGAAAGCTAACGTTAAGTTTAAGCTACGTTAGACTTGGTTTCAAATCGAATAAGCATTGCAAAGAGAAGACAAAACGGTAAATTAACACTAGAAGCGCCAAGGGATTCATTTTGACTAACACTGATATTACTGGCAGGCCGTCAGGAGAGGGAGAGGAAAAGAGATGCCTCGTTTATTTCCCCTGTCTTATTATCAGAAGTTACTGTAAACTTTTGAATGATGTAGTTCATCTACTTTTAGTAGTTTGTTTAAATGCTTTAATTATGTTGTTTTTGTTTGTAGAAGTGCATCATTCCTTGATTTATTGTAAAATGAATCTGAACTTTTTGATCTGTTAAGATGATAAACTGAAGCAATTTCAAAATTAACCCAATTAACTGAGTTTTAAATCGTCCTACGTAGTTTATAAGGAAATTATGAAGAGGAACAAATTAAATGATTTGAAAATTATATCTATGTAGGTGCTGACGCTGTTGGCGGTTCTAGTGTTAACAGAAATTTAAATTAAATATGTGTAATGGAAAATGCCATATATGATTTTCTTACCTGGAATTCTGCCTTTTTGAACAGACTTTTTGATTGAGTCCTAGCTATATTGTCTGCACTTCTAGGGTTAATATTGATCTAATATGTTTGTCATCGGTCTAAATTAGATTTCAAATGATTAACTGTGTATGTAATGAAGATCATAGTGTGGGTTGAATCCATTTTCATAACCACTGTCTTTTAAATGATTTAAATGCGGAAACTGGGCTTATTCATCAGAGTTTTGTATGACTTGACTTGACTTGCTTGACCTGAGCAATGACTTGACTTGACTTGCTTGACTCTCACCACAGTGACTTGGGACTTGCTTGATACTTGTAGGTCAAGACTTGAGACTTGCTCATGACTTGCACATGTAGGACTTACTCCCACCTCTGCCAATTTCTCTGCTGCAGTCAAATATATACAGTGTTGGGTGTAACGCTGTAACTAAGTAATGTAACACATTACTAATTACATTTGGGTAATATACTACCCGTTACAATTCTCAGTAACGCAGTTATAACACATTTTAACCCGAAATTAAATGGTGTTTTGTTTTTTAAGAATTTACCAACATCGCGAGACATTCCGAAACCAGAGAAAAATTGTGCGGGTAGATTAGTAAGCCTGATGTTCCCTGATCAGCCTGTCGAGTGTTCTTTTCCCCATAATGACGTCTCACTGCACATTATCCTGCTTATTTCACGGCCATATACTAAACAAACTACAGAGCCCATTCCGTGTCCCTGTTATTGTTTACTTCCTCTCTGCCTTCTTCTGGTGATTTATCTGATGTCCAGCGCTCCGTCTTTTAACCTCTTTTCCTTTCTCTTTCTTGATCCTCCTTAGCAACCTTCGTTATAGTCCTTGACAGTGGTCTGTACTACTGTATTAACAACGTGTCACATGATAAGAATTTACAATCAGAATCGAGTATTCAACTAAGCCGTGTAATAAAAGTTGTTAGTAGCCTTAATGGCCTACACAGTTGTTATGCTATACCACATCGCCCTTCACTGGATGTATAATGAGCTGCACTAAACTACATTTTAGCATTTAAAATACCTAGCCATTCTTTTGCGGTTATTTTGGTAAAGTAACTCAAAAGCAATATAAAAGTAGTGTAACTCATTACATTTACAGACTGTAATATTGTAATGTAACTTATTACTTAAAAAATACAGTAATAAGTCATATGTACTGTATTACATTTTGGAAGTAACTTGTCCAACACTGGATATATAAACAAGTCCTCCAACTCATACGACCAAATAGGTTGATTGTTCAAGCGCTAATTACGACCTATTATCACGTTTTAATGTTTCGACCTCTAGTGCTCCTGTTGACTGCAAACGCTCCGGAGGGTCGTACATTTACAAATAACCCTCACTGGAAAATCCTAAATTGTAGGATAGTTTGGCCATTAAAATGCTTTTTGATTAGATTTCTAGTGAGAAGTGTATATTGTACTTTTGGATTCCACGTCCAGTGGATGTGTAGGATCTATAGTTTGATAGATATTACGAGGATGATTTGAGGTCTCGTCAGGAGAACGTGTGACGGCAGCTTCCATGTAAATTTAGCGTCAACCCTCACGGGGTGAAAACAGTATGTCCGTTCTCGAAGTTTATAATAAAACCGTATTCCCACTGTCAAATGATTTTAAAGCTATATCTGCAGTACTCATCCACTAAAAACATCAGTTTATCCTTTTTAACTACACAACATTAATTGGTTTAAATTGTGTACACTGCTTTTGTGTTTTTCCCACAGGTTTTTCCCTTTCGATTCTGAGGGACACATTTCTTTTTTCAGAGGTTTTGAAACATCGAACTACCCATAATACTCAGCTATCGTTGAAGCTTGGTGTTTGGATGTTTTAGCCGCAATGCACGTTGGGATATGGTGTTCATGCAATGTGAAACCCGAAAACATATAAATAAAGTTAATAGTCATATTATGTTTGATATTATTATGTTTTATTAACTAGACCACTGGGTCATGTTTGGTGTCCTAGTGGTTAAAGTACGTTATTGAATGTTTTTGTTGAATATGTTACATTTTATGAAAAAATGTAAATATTGAGAGTAGCCTACATACAAAATAGGGGGAAAGTAGAAGGTCAATGATTGAAATATAGAATAGAAAATATAAAAAAGATACTGTAGTGATCTCTACAATAAAACAGCTAGTGGATGACGTCCAAAGATATTAACAGGAGGATGTGCAAAACAGACCAACTAATAAGGCTTTATTTAAACATTAAAGAATACTTGAAGTTAAGGTCTTCTTTTGAATGAGAAAAAAACTTTGGGGGTATTAAAAGATAAATACTAAGTCTGAGTACTTAACGTCTAATATATTGCATAGTTTATTTTGGCACTTGACAATCACCTTCCCTGAATTTTACTCAGGTGTAACTAAAGTCTACTTTAAGGGTTGTTTATATTTCACTTCATTAATCCGAATCTGCAAAGTAACTAAAATAAATGTAGTGGAATAAAAATACCAGGTTAACCTCTGAATTGTAGTGGAGTAGAATTACAAAGTAACAATAAATGGACTGGACCCGTTCGAGCCCAGTTTTGGATAGTCTGCCGTGGATTAATTCCATTTCAAAGAGCTCGGCGTAACCTTGGCGCACTGCCACTCCAACATCCAATAGCAGAGCTTGAGGACTAATCACGGGGTTTGTCAAGCAAAGCGGATGTTGTAGTCCCAAGCGATAGATGAGGATTATGGGTAGTGTAGTGTCTTCGGCCATCCTAAACTCCCAAAAAACTATTTGTTTCTCCGAATCGAAGGTTAAAAACACGAAAGCATTGTACACAATTCAAATCAATCAATGTTGTTTAATTAACAAAGATAAACTGATGTTTTTTAGTGGATGAGTAATGCAGATATCACTGTGTAATCATTTGATAGTGAGGGGAATACTTTCGGTTTTATTATGAAAACTCAGAGACAGGAAATACTGTTTTCACCCCGTAAGGGTTGATGCCAACTTTACATGGACGCTGCCTTTCGCCAGTTGTTAAACCCTGCTTTCACAAAACTCCCATCCCTGATCTTGTCTGCACTGACGAGCTTCTTTTCTATAGCTGAGCAACAGATGAAGCAAACCGTATTATAAGCTTTTTATAGACTGCTTACACTAAAATGCTAACTCAAAATGAGTAACTCAAAATACAACTTTTTATTGATTTGTGTTCTGTCCTCATCAGGACATTGTTGTTCATTTGTTGGATTTGTCTCCCCCTGCTGGCTGTCGTAATGTGTAAAATATGTACTATGTGACCTAGTGCATAAGGAAGCTGCATGTGAACAGGACAGCCACATGTTTTTTTGGTGACCACAATCTGCCCTAATCCTTGACGTTCCGTGCCTTTGGTCGCATTATTGGTATGTACAATTGATATAAACATACTGTTCTTTCATTTCCAATGAATATGTTTATAGAGAATAGTTTTGAGATGATTGTGTTGATTAGATCCTACCTCAAGGTGTCGCCACATAGTTGTGACCTATTTTTGAATCCACCTGTACGGTAAGGGACCCGAACAAGAGCTCTTGATAAAAGATGGCTAAGACTTAGCACGGAGCACGAGTCAGTTCACTAATAGACCGACAAACAAAACATGGTACCAGGAGTAAATTATGAAATAAAATAAAAACACATTAAGTGAGGAGTTGTGACAAGCGACCTGGATTTATTAAAGCCACCGGAGACGCTAAAACTTTCGGGAAATGTCGACAGCAACTGGCGGACCTTAAAGCAGCAGTTCCGGCTTTACATCACGGCCATGGGACCGGAAATTAAGCCGGATGCCAGGAAGGTAGCGCTACTGCTAACTATAGCAGGCCCACAGGCGATAGAAGTGTACAATACTTTTGTGTATGAAGAGCAGGCTGATAAAGACAAACTGGATAAAGTGCTCGAGAAATTTGATGCCCATTGCTCTCCCAGAAAGAACGAAACATACGAGAGATATGTAATTTGTTCATGTGTACAGCAGCATGAGCCTTTTGATAGCTTTCTGACTGACCTGAAGCTAAAAGCACAGTCATGCAACTTTGCTACGCTGAGGGACTCCATGATACGGGACCAGATCGTTTTTGGCGTGGAGGATAAAAAGGTCAGAGAAAGGCTGCTAAGGGAAACGGAGCTGACATGTGAAGCAGCTATACAAATCTGCCATGTAAGCGAGCTGTCCCAAATGACGTCAGGACTTTCAGCGAGATGGCGGGCGCGGCTAACGTGAGTGATGGTGCAGCAGTTGGTGCGGTCTCCAGCCAAGGCAAATGGTGCGCACAGACGCAGTCTACACAGCGGTCGGAAGAAGGGACATTCAGCTGTAAGCGCTGCGGCTCGAAGCACAAACCACGACAGTGTCCGGCATTTGGTAAGCAATGCTCTAATTGCCAGGGCCAGAACCATTTTGCTCAGCAGTGCTTCTCAAAAGGAAATGAGAGGAAGAAAGGAAAGTCTGTAAACATAGTGGAAGACGATGATTTAAGTGAGACATTTTTTGTTGGCATGGTGAACTGTGAAACTGAGCAAAAGGAGGTTAATGCAATTAGAAAAGACAAATGGATAGCTCCACTGATGATTAACTGGACAATAATAACTATGAAACTGGATACTGGTGCAAAAGCAAACCTGATGAGGCTGTCTGACATCAAGGCAATGAAAGATAAGCCACAAATTTAAAAAAAGAACGCAGGCACTAAAAGATTATAATGGACAGAAAAATCAACAGTTTGGGCGTGTGCATATTAAAGGTAACCTCAAAAGGTAAAGTGCACCACCTACCTTTCTCTGTTGTCGCTGATGGACTTGATTCACTGCTGAGTGATAAAGCATGTGAATATTTGGAACTTGTCAAGAGAGTGTATTGCATCAACACAACTGTGAGTACACCAAATGACTCAATTGATTGTATAGTACAGAGTTATGCAGATGTCTTTAAGGGTTTTGGGTTTTTTGGGGGGTTTAAGGGTTTTGGTGTGTTGCCCTTCACATACAAAATCCAGCTCAAAGAAAATACACAGCCAGTTGTGCATGCTGCAAGAAAAGTTCCAGCGCCACTCAGAGATCACTTAAAGAAAGAGCTCGACAGAATGACAATGCTCGGAGTGATACAAAAAGTTGAGGAGCCAACAGACTGGGTTGAATCAATGTTCTGTGTAAAGAAGAAAAGTGGTGATTTAAGAGTGTGCATGGACCCAAAAGATCTTAATGAAAAAATCAAGCGTGAACATTATCAGATACCCAAGCGTGAGGAAATCACAAGTGAAATGGCAGGTGGCAGCTTCTTCACAAAGCGTGATGCGTCTCAAGGCTTTTGGCAGCTGAAACTGGATGAAAGCAGCACCAAATATTGCGCCTTTATTACACCATTCGTCAGATATTGCTTCCTCAGCATCCGAAATATTTCAAAGAGCGATGGAACACATCATTGAGGGGCTGGATGGTGTCCGAGCATATGTTGATGACATCATTGTGTGGGGCTCTACACTACAAGAACACAATGAGAGACTAAAAAAGGTACTGGAGCACATACACAAGTATGGACTCAAGCTTAACAAGAGCAAATGCGAGTTTGGAGTTCAAGAAGTTGTCTTTCTCTGAGACAAGCTCTCTGCACAAGGTGTACAAGCTGACCAAGAAAAGATCAGAGCCATACAGGATATGCCAAGGCCCACAGACAAGACAGGTGTACTTCGCATTATGGGGATGGTCAACTTCATTGGTACATTTATTCCACACCTATCTGCAAAGACATCTTGCATCCGTGAGCTCCTGCACAAAGAAAATGAGTTTAAATGGACAGTCAAACATGAGCAAGAGTGGAAAACACTCAGACAGACACTCACAACTGCACCTGTATTGACATTATTTGACCCAACAAAGAAGATTAAAGTTTCAACAGATCCTTCAAAGTATGGAATAGGTGCAGTGCTCCTACAAGTTGAAGTCGAGCATTGGAAACCAGTGGCCTATGCATCCAGGTCAATGACACAGACTGAGTGCAGATAGGCTCAAATAGAAAAAAAAATGTGTGGGACTGGTTTATGGCTTGGAGAAGTTCCACAGCTACATATATGGCCTACCTTCATTCACAGTAGAGACAGATCATCGTCCACTTGTATCCATCATTAAAAATAATTTAAGTGAAATGACACCAAGGATACAGCGTCTCATGATGAAGATGCAGAGATATGACTTTGAGCTGATCTACACACCTGGAAAGCACCTGATACTTGCTGACGCTCTCTCACGAGCACCCACAGTGGATAATATGAGTACAACTGATAGGATGTGAAAAGTCATGTGAACATGTTGTCTGCTGCTCTTTCTGTATCAGACACAAAGTCCAGATAGATAGCTGAAGAAAAGACACAGAGTTGCAGTGTGTCATTGCAAATATGCAAAATGGATGGCCTATAGGTTCCTGTCCGCTCTTCTACCACATCAGAGGACTATTACTGAAACAACACAGGATTGTCATTACACACACATTGTGACAGGAAGTACTACAAAGAATACATGAAGGTCATCTGGGTGTTGAAAAATGCAAAAGAAGGGCGAGAGACAGTGTTTTCTGGCCTGGAATAAATAAAGACATCGAGAGACTGATTGGTACGTGTGACACATGCCAGACACACAGAAACAAACAGACTAAAGAGCCCATGTTGGTGACTGATGTGCCAACAGCACCATGGGATAAAGTTGGAATGGATTTGTTTCATCTCAAAGGTAAAGACTATTTAGTGGTCAATGACTATTACTCAAACTTTCCTGAAATGGCACTACTATCAAACTCATCATCAACATGTGCATCAACACATTCAAAATCAATTTTTGCCAGACATGGCATACCTAACACAGTAGTGAGTGACAACGGACCGTGTTTCAACAGCAGAAAGTGGCAAGAATTTGCTGAACAGTACGACTTTAAGCATGAAAAGGGAGTTCACATTCTCAAGCAACTTCTAAAGAAAGCTGATGAGAGTGGCTCAGACCCATACCTCACTTAACTCAGCTACAGAGCCTCACCTCTGGAGTGTGGACTGCCACCTGCTGAACTTCTGATGAATCATAAGTTATGCACCACACTGCCAAGCTATTCAAAGCAAAAGAGACACCCAAAGCTACAACACCAACAAAAGATGAAGCAGAAAACATGCTATGACAAAACAGCTAAGCAGCTTCCATTACTATCAAGTACTGACACAGTCAGGATTGAGGGTCCTGATTAGGGTTGCTCCGATCGATCGGTCACCGATCGAGATCGGCTGATACTCACTCTCTACCAATCGGTCGGTGCTCTCTAAACATGTAAAATACATGATACTTTTCTCAGTGCGTGGCAAAACAAGCTCGCCAAAATGGCTTCACCGGTCTGGCATTATTTGAAGGTGTCCGATAAAGACAGTAAAATAGCTGTATCCAACGTGTGTGAAGCAGAAATCCTGCAGCTCCGCCCGCCGGACCGGTGAGCGAAGCGAAACACACAAGAGTTAGACCTAACACACTTAGCTATTTTATATACCTCTGGAACAAGCTAAACTAGTTATACATATATTTATTCTTCACTGTCGGGTCACTCATTACTGGATCAGTGAGCTGCATGAGATACTGACAGGCTGTCAGGAGGGGGAGAGAGGGGGAGAGAGAGAGAGGAAAAGAGAGCGCTTCCGCTCATTTCTCCCGTGTTATTATCCAAAGTGAATGTAAATTTGAATAATGTACATCATTTGAATGTAATAATTAAGTTGATTGTTGTTTGTGGAAGCTCCAGTGAATGAGCCCCATTAACTGAGTTTTAAACATCACTTTAAATGGAAGATTTAAAGTGATGTTTAAATCTTCCATTTAGGCCCCGCCCACTCGATCGGATTGGCGATTGGTATCGGCCGATACTGATTCCGGCGATCGGCCCCAAAATTGGCGATTGGAGCATCCCTAGTCCTGATGGATGGAGAACTAAAGCCACTGTTCTTCAGGAAGTAGCACCGCGATCCTTCACTGTGAAGACAGAGGAAGGACAAATCTTCAGACGCAATCGTCGCAGTCTTATGAAAACAAAAGAGGCTGGTCAACAGCTCAGTGAATCCATCATTGAGTCTGAGTCCACACCTTCACCACAGGCAGACTGTGATACTAACACTCCAAGTGAATATGTGGTCAGAAGATCTACAAGGGAAATCAGAAAACCAGATAGACTGAATCTGTAATTGAGAGACTAGTTTAATGGATGTTAAAATGGTGTAAATGTTTAGACAATTTTCAAGTTTGTGCTAGTTAGCATTCTGAGTACATTTAGACCAGATGTTTATTTGTTATGGCATGCAGAGAAATCAAAATGTTTGGTTAAAATTGATGTTGCACTATTTGTTTATATTACCTCAAAGAAAGGGGGATGTGTTGATTAGATAGATACACACTCCTACCACAAGGTGTGGCCACATAGTTGTGACCTATGTTTAAATCCACATGTACGGTAAGGGACCCGAACAAGACCTCTTGATAAAAGATGGCTTAGACTTTAGCACGGAGCACGAGTCAGTTCATTAATAGACCGACAAAGAAAACAATGATAGTTAATGTGTGTTGTAAACTCCTCTGTAGAACTACCGTTAGCTACAGCCAAAATGTTGTGCGACAGCCACGTGTGTGTGTATGTATGTGTGTAAATATTCTTCCGCACGTTTATGTACTTCTTGTATTGTGTTTATTTCCTAGTTTCACCCTTTCTTCATGATTAAAAGCGATTAAACGACATCTACGGTCTCTAGTCCTTGATGGTTAACCCAGCTTCCCCCAAATCTCTTTTTTGTGTCCATATATACGCCGGGATCCTGAGTCGAGGCTAATCTTGTTGCTGTGGTCGTTTGTCCTGGATCCTCTATCCTGAGTACTGGATCTGAGTCCTGGACTTCGAGTCGTGGCTGAACCTGTCTCTGCGGTCCTGCCAGACTCTCACCATACTGATGGCTCCCACAAGATTGCTTTCATCCTTGTGGATTCATCTTCTTATTATAGACACATGTAGTGCTGCGTACCGGTACGCCGAACCGGTACTGGACTTGTAAAAAGTTTCGTTTCAAGTCCGGTTAAAACCGGAACGTCAGGAACCGGTACTTACGTATATTCTCCTTTGTGTTCTAAACCATCTAAAACCTTCCATAGATCGAGAAATTTGCGCTAAGAAAAGACGAAAAACATTGTTTTGACTTCTGATATGGCGGCCATTACTGAGCTCACGAATTCTCGCAAAATATCGCAACTGCTCGCGAGATCTGTGTGACGTCAAGGGAAGCTGGCTTAGACATAGTGGACACTGACAGCGTGGGATGCTGGTTGCCATATTTGGGAGTGTTGCTAAGCTAACTCCTTTGTATGTATGGTGATATAGTGTCTGCCGAAAGAGCAACACTTCACCCAGACAATGTCAATATGCTGTTGTTCTTGAACAAGAACACATAGACTTGTACTCTTGCATATTGATTCTTGTATGTACATCACTATGTATGTAGTTGTGTTGTGTAGTTAGTAACACATGTAGAGTTCTAGAAAAGACATGGTGTAGACACAAGTTGGAAGGGGGCACAATAAACCTGACGAGTTTGAATTTGAGTTGATTATGAATTTATTTTCAATTGATGATTAGCTCACAATAAGTTCACTTTAGTTACTCACACAACTTGACACAAGTCCGGACTTATAAGTCCGGACCTGAACCTGAACCTCTGGACTTGAGTCCGGACCTGAACCTGAATGTGAGTCCAGGTACACAGCACTAGACACATGCATTTCCAAACATTTGGTCTACCTATGTTGTAAATGCAACATGGGGGTTTCTCCCATTTCCCCCTTTAAACTGTGGGGTTTTCTCTGGAAGTTTTTCCTTGTACGATGTGAGGGTCTAAGGCAGGGGTCTGCAACCTTTTGGACCAAAAGAGCCATTTTGCTCCTTTTTCTCCAATTTTTTTTTGTCTGGAGCCGCAAAACATATTTCATAGTTTGATAGCTAATAAAGTTGTATTTATTGTTGTATCAGACAAAAACTACAGTTTTTTGCATTTATTCGGCTATTTATTAAATTATATACAACTGTTAACCTCTAATAAGAAACAAAGCACTCCTCTAAGGAGAATTACAAATAATACACAGGCCTACTTTAAAATAAATTAAACACAGCACTTGGGGAGTCCTCTGCACATTTGAAGGGAAACAAAATATTATTAAAATGGGCCCACTTTGAAATAAATAAAAATATAGTTGCACCCTAAAAAGAGTTAAAGGTGGGGTAGGTAAGAATGGAGAAACCAGCTCGAGTGCGCTAGAATTTGAAAATACACAACCGGAAAAAATAGGCCTCTTCCTTCGGACTTTCTTACAGAGTCCCTCCTCCAACACACACGAACGCGCATCATCAATGAGGCCACGAGATAAGTTTGTGCACAGATGGAAGGCTGACAGGCAGGTAGGCCATCCAGTTATTTTAGCCGGGTCGGCTAAAATGATTGGTCGTGATTTTTACAGCGCTACGGCTTCCAGAGATTAATTTTTGTATGTATTTATTGTCAAAGCATTTAATATATTCATTGCTATCGGGACGTTAAGAGCATTCCATGGAATATAACAAAAAGTGTTTTCTGAAATAAATTACATACCCCATTGAATTATGACTGAAGATTGTCAGCTGTCTTCCTCTCCCGTGTTGTTCCTCGATACGTAAAGGCTGCAGCACCGTTGACAACTTCTCTCTACATATCAAACATACCGGTAAACCAGCATCGTTTGCTGTGAAAGCATATAACTCTGTCCACACAGAATTAAATCCTGTGTTCCTCCGGTACTTTTCTTTGATTTATCCATAGTTCGCTCATCGAGCCGGGGGTCCCCGCGCGAGCGCCTCCAAGAAAAGGCGCTCGCGCGGGACCGTAGCAGGATGTGACGCATATTTTAGTTGACCTAATTAAAACCGTTTTGTTTTTTATTTATGTGTCACAGTATCACCTCAAAATACAAGATACGAAACATTTTCAACCGTGCAACAAAATATAAATAGTCCTACAAATACTTTTATTTGATATCCTTCTTATTTTTGTCTAAGCTCAAGGGAGCCAGAGCAGAGGGCTTAAAGGGCCGCATGCGGCCCGTGGGCCGCGGGTTGCCGACCCCTGGTCTAAGGACACAGGGTGTCGTATTGTCATACTGATATTCTGTACAAACTGTGAAGACCACTGAGACAAATATAATATTTGTGATTTTGGGCTATATAAATAAACATTGATTGATTGATTGATTGATTGATTGATGGTGGAAGGTGTTTAGCTGACAGTCAAAGTGCACAAGAGATACGTGCACGTAGGACGACACAGTGAAACAATAGCTTTCTAGAAGGCCGGACAACAGGTTTGAGCAGATACAAGTTACTGCTGCTACATTACAACTAAGAGAGAAGACTACAACAACAGCGCTAACGACGATACCTCATCCTCGGCTTCACAATGGAAGAAAAACAAGCAAACTTGTTCAAAGTCAGGTCTGTTGCGTCAAGCTCCGTGAAAAGCAGTGCTTCCACAAACAAAGCAGCAGCTATTGCACGTGCAAAAGCAGAAGCAGCAAGAGCACAAGTTTGTTTTGCTAAACAAGAAATGTGTCAAGGGGTGAACACTGAGGCATGAACTCAATTGCACGACTCAAAACTCAGACTCAGATAGCGTTTCAAAATAAAGACTTTACTGGAATTTTGCACAGTAATAAAATAAGGAAAACAAAACACTCTTTCGAGGAAAACTAGAATCGTGATCTACAGCATAGGTCCGTGAAAGGTCCGTGAAAGGTCCTTGAGGTAAGCCGATACGTAGGTCTTCGAGAGACAACGAACTGACAATTAACAGGAGGGAGCTAACACAATATATACACAGGTAAAGGGGACACAGTTGGAAACAATCAGGGCGGGGAAAATAATCAAGGACGCAGGAGACAGAAAGGGGCGGGGAGCGTGGAGGCCTGAAATGAGAGGAAGAAATAATTAAGGGTATAGACATAAAGCACAAGACAAAGGGGCATGACAACTCTAACATAAAGAATAAACTTTCACTATAAGTTTCTTGGACATGACAGTACCCCCCCTTCTAGGGACGGCTCCTGACGGCCCAGGCTCCTCTGAGTTGAGGCGGTCAAAATCCTCAATGAGGTTTTTGTCTACGATGAAGCGGGAAGGAATCCATTGCCGCTCCTCAGGACCATAACCCTTCCAGTCAACCAGTAACTGTCGCCCTCTACCCCTTTTCCGACTAGCCAATAGTGACTTGACCGTGTAAACCGGACCTCCATCGATCATCCGGGGGGGCGGGGGGGGTTTGACGGTGGGAACCATAGCGCTCTCCTTCAACGGTTTTAATTTCCCTACATGGAAGGTGGGATGTACCTTCATGGCCCTGGGAAGCCGTAGTCTCACTGAGACTGGGTTTATGACCTTGGTGATGGGAAAAGGACCCACAAACCGGGGAGCCAGTTTTCAGGAGAGTACGTGGAGGGGAAGGTCTCGTGTAGAGAGCCAGACTTTTTGGCCTGGCTGGTCGGCGTTTTCGGTCTGCTGCTCTTTTAACCAGTTGCGCATTCCTGCAGAGTATCTTCCTAGCCGCAGCCCACACGCGCCGACAACGCCGGACCAGAGCATGGGCAGACGGGACCGTGACCTCCCTCTCCGTGGCTGGGAACAGTGGCGGCTGGTAGCCATAAACACAGTGAAACGGGGACAGGCCCGTGGCAGAAGTAGGGAGGATGTTGTGTGCATACTCAACCCAGGTGAGGTGCTTCCTCCAGGAGGATGGATTCTGGGACACCAGGCAGCGCAGGCAGGTCTCCAGTTCTTGATTTAGGCGCTCTGTCTGGCCGTTAGACTCCGGATGGTATCCAGACGAGAGACTGACCGTGGCACCGATGAGGCTGCAGAACTCCTTCCAGAAGTGTGACACAAACTGGGGGCCCCGGTCGGAGACAATATCCTTAGGGAAACCATGAAGCCGAAACACATTCTGCATCATGACCTCCGCCGTTTCGTTAGCTGAGGGCATCTTGGGCAGAGCAATGAAATGTGTCATCTTGGAAAATCTGTCCACTACCGTGAGAACTGTGGTTTTACCTCCAGAGAGGGGCAGGCCAGTGACGAAGTCCATGGAGATCTCTGACCAGGGCCTGTTGGGAATAGGGAGTGGTTGTAATAGTCCTATTCGCGACCTGGAAGAGGTCTTGTTTCGAGCGCAGATAGGGCACGCCTCCACATACTCCTTCACCTCCTTCTCCATGGATGTCCACCAGAAACGTTGTTTAATAATGAACATAGTTCTCTTGACTCCGGGGTGACAGGTGAGCAGCGAAGTGTGAGCCCAGTGGATCACCTGTGGTCGCTCGGCCTCCTGAACAAAAATCCGGTTAGGCGGGCAACCCCTTGGTGCAGGAGCTCAAGCATTGGCACGTATTACCTCCTTCTCTACTGGCCAAGTCAGCGCTCCTACCACCCGGTTCAATGGGATAATGGGTTCCGGCTCCTTGGCTGCAGGCACAGGGTCAAACAGACGGGACAGAGCGTCAGGCTTGACATTCTGAGACCCCGGCCTGTAGGAAAGAACAAAGTCAAAACGGTTGAAAAACAAGGTCCACCTAGCCTGGCGGGAGTTCAGTCTTTTTGCCTTTCTTATGTACTCCAGGTTCTTGTGATCGGTCCGGACCACAAAAGGATGCTCGGCTCCCTCCAACCAATGCCTCCACTCTTCCAACGCTAACTTCACGGCCAGCAACTCACGGTTTCCCACGTCATAATTTCTCTCTGCCGGGGAGAGCTTCCTGGACAGGAAAGCGCAGGGGTGAAGTTTGTTGTCCTTCTGTTGTTGCTGGGAGAGGACCGCTCCCAGCCCCTCGTTGGAGGCCTCCACTTCCACCACGAACTGGCGAGTGGGATCCGGCATGGTAAGTATGGGGGCAGTGGTGAACATCTTTTTCAGCCAAGAAAAAGCCTCCTCAGCCTGAGGAGACAACACAAAAGGCACCTGAGGGGACGTGAGGACATGAAGAGGGGCTGCAATAGCGCTGAAGCTCCGCACAAAACGTCTGTAAAAATTAGCAAAGCCTAAAAACTGCTGCACTTTCTTGCGAGAGTCAGGGGTAGGCCAACAGGCTACTGCGCTAACCTTTTTTTGGGTCCATCCTAACCTGACCTGGGGAAATGATGAAGCCCAAAAAAGTTACTGTTTCTACATGAAATTCACGCTTTTCAGCTTTGACAAACAACTTATTTTGGAGCAGTTTCTGTAGAACCAGGCGGACATGTTGTTTGTGTGTGTGAAGGTCAGGGGAGTAGATCAGAATGTCGTCCAGATAAACAAAAACGAAACGGTTCAGAAACTCCCTCAACACGTCGTTGATCATAGCCTGGAAGACTGCAGGAGCGTTTGACAAGCCAAACGGCATGACCAGGTATTCATAATGTCCTGAAGGGGTGTTAAAACCCGTCTTCCATTCATCGCCCTCCCTGATCCTGACCCTATTTAGGGGCAATGGATGTCCACTTGCGGGAGACGACAGACAGTGGTGCGGTTAGCCAAAGTGACAATGGATGTCCACTTGCGGGAGACGACAGACAGTGGTGCGGTTAGCCAAAGTGACAGACCTAATGTTAGACCAATTTACAGGCAATGGACGTCCACTCTCGGGAGAGAGACCTCCAGCATGTGTCCCTGACATGGAGACTCTGTTTATTTCACTCATCCAGGACAGAGACCGGGGAAATCTCCTCTCTGTGGCCCCTCCAAGACCCCCAAAGGACGGACCACAGACCTCCAGCATGTGTCCCTGACATGGGCACCTCCATAACCTTGCACACCGTGAGTCCCCGGACTCCCGGACTTAAGCACTCCCCCACGGACTAAACCCAGATGTTCACACCCTACAGAACTCCATGCCCCTGGTTAACCTAAAGGGGGTGGATTTTGCGGTGCTTTACCGTCCGCACATCGGTATCCATATTCGGCCTTATTCACGGCACCACCACCCCTTCTGTGGAGGATATTCTCATGCTCCTGGTAACCCTTTAAATAGTCTGATACTGTCAGGGCTCATCACCGCACTTTACAAGCCATAAATAATGTTTAAATGGTCGGGGAAAGTGTTTTTAAACGTCTGGAAGAGAGTTGTAGCCTGTCATTTTGCAGGATATCATTTAACATGTAACCTCTCCTGGAAATGCACAGAATATGTCCATTTCCAGGAGAGATTCCATGTTAAATTATATCCTGCAAAATGACAGGCTATAAGCCAGGAACAAGTGTTTGAAAGGCGGGGAAAAGTTGTTTAAAATAGTCGGAAAAGTGTTTTTAAACGTCTGGAAGAGAGTTGTTGCCTGTCATTTTGCAGGATATAATTTAACATGGAACCTCTCCTGGAAATGCGCAGAGTATGTCCATTTCCAGGAGAGGTTCCATGTTAAATTATATCCTGCAAAATGACAGGCTATAAGCCAGGAACAAGTGTTTGAAAGGCGGGGAAAAGTTGTTTAAAATAGTCGGAAAAGTGTTTTTAAACGTCTGGAAGAGAGTTGTTGCCTGTCATTTTGCAGGATATAATTTAACATGGAACCTCTCCTGGAAATGCGCAGAGTATGTCCATTTCCAGGAGAGGTTCCATGTTAAATTATATCCTGCAAAATGACAGGCTATAAGCCAGGAACAAGTGTTTGAAAGGCGGGGAAAAGTTGTTTAAAATAGTCGGAAAAGTGTTTTTAAACGTCTGGAAGAGAGTTGTTGCCTGTCATTTTGCAGGATATAATTTAACATGGAACCTCTCCTGGAAATGCGCAGAGTATGTCCATTTCCAGGAGAGGTTCCATGTTAAATTATATCCTGCAAAATGACAGGCTATAAGCCAGGAACAAGTGTTTGAAAGGCGGGGAAAAGTTGTTTAAAATAGTCGGAAAAGTGTTTTTAAACGTCTGGAAGAGAGTTGTTGCCTGTCATTTTGCAGGATATAATTTAACATGGAACCTCTCCTGGAAATGCGCAGAGTATGTCCATTTCCAGGAGAGGTTCCATGTTAAATTATATCCTGCAAAATGACAGGCTATAAGCCAGGAACAAGTGTTTGAAAGGCGGGGAAAAGTTGTTTAAAATAGTCTGATACCTCCAGGGCGCATCACCGCATTTTACAAGCCAGGGAAGGTGTCGGAATCCTGGGTAAACATTGTTTAAATAGTCTGACACCTGGCACTGTATTTGCCCCTGGGAGAGGTTCCATGTTAAATTATATCCTGCAAAATGACAGGCTATAAGCCAGGAACAAGTGTTTGAAAGGCGGGGAAAAGTTGTTTAAAATAGTCTGATACCTCCAGGGCGCATCACCGCATTTTACAAGCCAGGGAAGGTGTCGGAATCCTGGGTAAACATTGTTTAAATAGTCTGACACCTGGCACTGTATTTGCCCCTGGGAGAGGTTCCATGTTAAATTATATCCTGCAAAATGACAGGCTATAAGCCAGGAACAAGTGTTTGAAAGGCGGGGAAAAGTTGTTTAAAATAGTCTGATACCTCCAGGGCGCATCACCGCATTTTACAAGCCAGGGAAGGTGTCGGAATCCTGGGTAAACATTGTTTAAATAGTCTGACACCTGGCACTGTATTTGCCCCTGGGAAACTTCAAGGTTATATTCATGTTTTATTATTTATTTAATAATCACATGATTTTTACAAAAACAGTATACACAGTATACATATATACAATAATAATAATAATAATAATATAACAATATACATAATAAAAACATGAAAAGTGGTGAAAATGAGAAAATGTATCCGAAAATAGTGCCTCCTAATGCGGGCATGTGGACAGTAGCCACAGACTCACAGGCACACACACACATGCAGAGATCCAGGGGGCGGAGCACATGGCTTTTTTTACCCAGAAATAAGTCTATGAGAGGCGGGGAGACTCAGAGGACAGGCTGCGTCACCTCACTTTGTAACCCAGGAAAAGAGCAGGAATTCTGGCTGCGTGAGTGTTAAAAGTGCATTCATCTGTGTTAATCCGACAGCCGCAGAGGTGCTGACGCAAAGCAGGCGGAACAAATTGATTATTTGAACCAGGAATAAATGTTTGCAAGGCGGGGAAAGTGTTCCTGCAGCCCCTCCATAACGGTAATAATGATTAGAAATGATTTCCAGGGCAGAAAGCGTTTTTTAAATGTGGAAAAAAATATGTTAAACTGTTTAAAAAGCACAAAGTGATTTGAGTGCAGTTCTCATGTGTCCCCACAGGAGGGCGCGTCGTCCCAGGGAGCACAGTGCATGGTGACAAGGTACGATTTATACCCTAAAATAGCATGCTAAGTGTGGGTGGATTAGTTTCAAAGCATGCACACTCTGCTCGTGTCAGACTTCCATCAAATAGACCGGGGAAAACACCTCTCATTAGCCCCTCACAGACCACCAAAGGACGGACTAAGCAGCTCCAGCACGGCTCCCTCACATGGAGCTCAGGTTATTTCATACCTCCAGGAGAGGGACCGGGAAAACCACCTCTCTGTAGCCCCTGACAGAGCCCCAAAGGACGGACTAAGGACCTCCGGCAACAGTGGCACTTCCATAACCTCGTGCACCGTGAGACCCCGGGCCCCCGGACTTAAGCACTCCCCCACGGACTAAACCCAGATGTTCACACCCTGCAGAATCTCATGCCCCTGGTCACCTTTAAGGGGGGGTGGATTTTGCGGTGCTTTACCGTCCGAACACAAGCATCAATATTCGTCCTCCTTCACAGCAGCAGCAGCAGCAGCAGCAGCAGCAGCAGCAGCAGCAGCAGCAGCAGCACCTGCCCTGCTGCACTTCCATAACCTCGTGCACCGTGAGACCCCGGGCCCCCGGACTTAAGCACTCCCCCACGGACTAAACCCAGATGTTCACACCCTGCAGAATCTCATGCCCCTGGTCACCTTTAAGGGGGGGTGGATTTTGCGGTGCTTTACCGTCCGAACACAAGCATCAATATTCGTCCTCCTTCACAGCAGCAGCAGCAGCAGCAGCAGCAGCAGCAGCAGCAGCAGCAGCAGCAGCAGCAGCAGCAGCAGCAGCAGCAGCAGCAGCAGCAGCAGCAGCAGCAGCAGCACCTGCCCTGCTGGAGGTTCACACTTTAACTTATTTGTATTCGTTTTTTTTTGTTCCCCTCCTCTGCCTTACACATCCTCCCACGCTCGAGCACTCCTCACTCGGACTAAACCCCTCCATGCACACCGCCAGAACCAGAACCTCACGCCCCTGGTGACCTTAAAGGTGTTTGTCTTTGTTTGTTTTTGTACTCCACATAGACAGGCAGGTGTTCAGCACCACGGACAGAGCGGGCCCGCTGCTGCTGCTGCTGGAAGGTGGAACACTTTGAGTCTTTTTATTTTCTCTTTTCTCCCTGCTCCTGCACACACCTTTTGTTACCCTCCTCTGCATTACACATCCTCCCACGCTCGAGCACTCCTCACTCGGACTAAACCCAGATGTTCACACCCTACAGAACTTCATGCCCCTGGTTACCCTAAAGGGGTGGATTTTGCGGTGCTTTACCGTCCGCACATCGGCATACATATTCGGCCTTATTCATGACACTACCACCCCTTCTTTGGAGGATATTGCAGGATATAATTTAACATGGAACCTCTCCTGGAAATGCACAGAGTATGTCCATTTCCAGGAGAGGTTACATGTTAAATTATATCCTGCAAAATGACAGGCACTGTATTTGCCCCTGGGAACCTTCAAGGTTATACTAATGTTTTTTTTTTATTTTTTATTTAATTATCACACCACTTTTACAAAAACAGTATACAAAATAAACATAATAACAACATGATTAACAGGGGCCTGGGGGCCATATTAGCCGTCTAACTTGTACAGTGCACCGGGGAAAAAAGGTTGAGTCCACGGCCCCTTTCCCCTCATCAGGAGTACCAATCGGTCCTGAAGAAGAGGTATCGCTGCTCTCCGCCCCTGAATCCTCTTCGGAGGTAGCTGACGGTGGTAGACCTCCTTCTGATGATGATGCTGCTGCAGCTGCTGCCGCCGCCCTGAACATGGAGCGGATCTTCAATGCCTCCTTTATTCCAGGCGTATTCGCGTAGAACCGGTCTGCAGTGCTTACGTCGTGGCACATAAACCTAGCCAGAATCGACCTGCTTTCTGGATCTTGGTGATGCTTGATATTGTCAGCCAGGGCAGTGCGCAAGATGGTGAAGGTGACGGCTGTTTCTAGCCCAGCATCAGCCCAAGCCCTCTTCAAGTGAGCGTTCAGGTTCTTGGAAGCCTGCTTCCCCGATGTGAAAAGGAAGAATTCATTCTGAGGACCCGACAAGCCCTCTTTTATCCCCATCCACCGCATGACCCAGCTAAACTCCTTTATTGTAAGCACCAGCTGTGCTTCACCAAATGTCTTGGCAGTCTTGTGATCCTGCACGTGGATGATGTAGCCCTCAGCAGTGCCCCTTCTGTCCGCCTCAAAGACCTCCGTGTTGGTCATGTTTGCATACACACCCGGACGGTGGCCATACAGGAGGCTCCAATGGAGGGTTAGATAGCCATATAGCAGGTACTGGGTGATTGAGGTCGGATTGCTAGCCATCAGGTCAAGGAGATCAGGGATGCGCTTCTCAGCGGCCGCCATGGCGGCGAGAAGCTCCGCCTGGCTCGGCAGACGATCCAGCTTGTCCCTCTTCACCTTAAACTGGTGGAGAGTGACAGACTTTTTCAAATCGTTAATGTTGGCTTTCACCTCTCTGATGATGTTGGTCATATCAGACTGGGTGAGCCTGCACCCCCGGAGCTTTGATGCAGACAAGTACCTCAGGAAATGGTTCACAGTCTTCAGGAACAACAGCGATGTTGTGACTGTCCGGCCCGACTCTGAAATATACTTGCTCCAGCCACGGACCCTCTTTGTGTCTTTTAGAAACAGCCAGTCTGACAGCCGGTCAAAACCATGGGCCATGAATACTATGAAGTTCTTTATCCGGCTGACATTGGACATACAATTCTCTTTCCGTTTTACTGTCGGTGCAAGACCCTCACAATGACCTCTGTATGTCTGAATGTACGTCTCCATGCTTTTAGGCAACGTGATTTCACGCATGGTATTCCGCAGTCCCTTCCCAGTGCACCATTGATTTTGGGAAGAGGGCCAGTCCTTAGCCAGATTAGCTTTCAGCTTATTGGAGACAGACGCACGGGTCTTCTGGCATACAGGGGTCTCACTACAGGAGGCTTCTACGGACCGCATGACAGTCTGCATCGGGGTCTTGCTTCCGGAGGCTTCTGGGGACCGCATCACAGACTTGAGAGGGATCTCACTCGCAGAGGCTTCTATGGACCGCATGACAGTCTTCACTGGGGTCTCACTACCGGAGGCTTCTGGGGACCACATGACAGTCTTCACTGGGGTCTTGCTTCCGGAGGCTTCTGGGGACCGCATCACAGACTTGAGAGGGGTCTCTCTACCGGAGGCTTTGTCGGACCGCATGACAGTCTTCACCGGGGTCTTGCTTCCGGAGGCTTCTGGGGACCGCATGACAGTCTTCACCGGGGTCTCACTACCGGAGGCTTTGTCGGACCGCATGACAGTCTTCACCGGGGTCTTGCTTCCGGAGGCTTCTGGGGACCGCATCACAGACTTGAGGGGGGTCTCACTCGCAGAGGCTTCTATGGACCGCATGACAGTCTTCACCGGGGTCTTGAGAGGGGTATTGCTGCCGGAGGCTACTGAGTTCATGTCGGGGGTACTTGGGATTGCTACGCCCTTAAATCGTATACATTCTTCGTCTTCCTCAAGCAGAGCAGCAGTGGCATTCTGCTTCCTGGGTTTTAGACCCTGTTTTAGCCTGGAGCGCAGGGTCTTCACCTCATCAATGAGGGCATCCTTCTGAGCCCTCAATGCCACATTGTCCAGCCTCACCTGCATGCAGTCCTCTTCGTCACACTCGGTATGTGGGGAGAAGGGTGGAGGGTGCACCGGGTATTCCTCCTCATTGTCTATATCCAATGATGTAGCCATTCCAATGATGGGATTAGTCTCTCGGAGGTCATGGAGCAACTGCAGGGCCACACTATGCTTCAGCCTTGCCATGACCTGATGTGCCTCATCTCGGGAGAACTCAGGGTGGTCACGAGTTACATGACGGTGTAGTTTCCTCCCAGCATACGAACACCCTGTGATGGGACAGGGTTTGGTCCGAACATTTATTCTACCACTGGCCATTTTAAGAATGATGCCTCTTTCATCCAGGTTCCGCACTGCATGTTTGTGCTTAAGGTGCTTATTCAAAGCCAGATAGCGGAGGCTGCACACCGGGCATTCGGTCAACATCCTTCCAAAAACACACACAATTAATTCTATTTAAATGGTTTTCTGTTTCTCCGTTTATATGCGTTAGCCAACTGCTGATTGCAACCATGGGTCCGATGCTTCAATGCAGGGAACACGGACCAAGGGGAGGACTTGGGTTACCACCTGGTTAAAATGGTCCCACCTCCGCACCAACGCGACTGGCGATGGGTCCGATACATTGATTGTTTTTTGTTTCATGGTTCTGCCACGAACTCACAAGACAGTTTTGGGTACAAAACGTGGGGGTAACAGTACCTCCGGGCGCTCCGTCCCGCTCCGGCTTTCGCCGCAGGGGAGGAGGCATTGAACCCCTCGCACCTGCCCCCGGAGGAGGCAGGGGAGTCAGGTACCCGGAGGCGCACGGTGGACGGCCAGGGCGAGACCGCCACACCGCACTGGAGTCAGAGTTCCGAGTTTTTCGAGCCAGGTCCCGGTGAAACGCAGTACGGAGCACCCGGCAGGAACCTCCAGCAGACCCCCCCGCGCGGTTCCCTCGTCCCTCGGAAGAGGCGGAGAGGTGGGTGTTTTTCATCTGCTGGCGGACTGCCGGGGAGAACGTGCTGCTCGGGAGCCAGGCTCAGAGTTAGTGGAAGTGAGAGCCCGTGCACCTGCCTTTTACAGCAGGCACGCGCTGGTATCGGGGTGGGGAGAGAAGGTAGATGCAGAGGCTGCAGAAACAGCCAGAGCCTTTCCCCTCTAACACACCCCTCATTTGGTTCATGAGCACTGGGCAGAGTCCCCTGTCAACTCTCCTTATATTCCTCCGGAGACCAGTTGGGAAATGGCAGCATCCCACTTCACCTGGTAGACCATATCGTTAAATGAGCTCAGTAATGTACTGCACAACATCACATGGGTAAAATGAGCTATATCATGCACTGCAAAATCACATTTGGTTTATTTCCAAAAAGCCTGGAAAAAACACATATCCATCATGTCCTGTAAAATATCATTATTTGTTTATGTCCGCTCCAGGATTACCCGTAGTTTGGATGAACCGCCAAGCACCGGAAGCTGGACCCGGGGGAGGAGGCCCTCCGATGGCGGGTCAAATTTGATGATACCGCAGCTGGCTGGACACTAGCCGTAGAAGAACACCTGGGCGGGACCAGGCATGTCCCTCTTTGCAGACAAGCATATGTGCTCCCAGGAGCAGAGTCAATCCCACAGTTTGGAGGAACCGACCGCCAAGCACCGGAAGCTGGACCCGGGGAGGAGGCCCTCCGATGGCGGGTCAAATTTGATGATACCGCAGCTGGCTGGACACTAGCCGTAGAAGAACACCTGGGCGGGACCAGGCATGTCCCTCTTTGCAGACAAGCATATGTGCTCCCAGGAGCAGAGTCAATCCCACAGTTTGGAGGAACCGACCGCCAAGCACCGGAAGCTGGACCCGGGGAGGAGGCCCTCCGATGGCGGGTCAAATTTGATGATACCGCAGCTGGCTGGACACTAGCCGTAGAAGAACACCTGGGCGGGACCAGGCATGTCCCTCTTTGCAGACAAGCATATGTGCTCCCAGGAGCAGAGTCAAACCCGCAGTTTGGAAGAACCGACCGCCAGAGCACCGGCACGAAGCCGGGCCGGCGGAGGCCTTCCGATGGCGGGTCACGTTTGCCATTCGATCAATGTCTTTGCAGACAAGCATATATGTGGTTGTTACGCAGGATCAAATAGGTAGTTTGATGAAGTAGGGTCCTGTGCCCGGAGCAAGGCCAATTGCTGAATGCCGCAGCCGACTAAGGCCGCTATGCCACAGTGGAGGATGAGAGAAACAGGTGTTTGTTTTGCATTCCGCGGCAAAGAGGGGAGGTGGAACTTCCACCCCGCTACGGAACCTGTGGTGGGACCCCTGAGTCAGACGGTTCGTCTTGGAAACGCTTCCTATCGGTCGGCCTGGGAGGTAAGAGACACGCAGGGTAACGGACACGCAGGGTTACCCCCACGCAGCCCACGCAACACGGAGGAGGCAGGGGAGTCTGGTACCCGGAGGCGCATGGCCGCAACACCGCACTGGAGTCAGGGTTTCGAGTTTTTCGAGCCAGGTCCCAGTGAACGCAAGACTCCAGCAGGAGCCTCCAGCAGACCCCCCCGACGTTTCCCTCGTCCCTCCCGGCCATCAGAGTCGAACCCGCAGTTCGGAGGAACCGACCGCCAGAGCACCGGCACGAGGCCGGGCCGGCGGAGGCCCTCCGATGGCGGGTCGCGTTTGCCATTCGATCAGTGAGAAATCAGAAGAGGAAGGGGGAAGAAAAAAGACTAACTTGTCTTTTTGGAGAACCATCAAAAATGGGTGAAAATGAAAAAATGTATCCGAGAATAGTGCCCCATAAGGCGGGTAAAGTCCCCTGTCAACTCCCCTCACCTTCCTCCACACTCTGAAAAAGTCAGAGTTATTTTTTGGAGTTCCATCAAAAATGGGTGAAAATGAAAAAATGTATCCGAGAATAGTGCCCCATAAGGCGGGTAAAGTCCCCTGTCAACTCCCCTCACCTTCCTCCACACTCTGAAAAAGTCAGAGTTATTTTTTGGAGAACCATCAAAAATGGGTGAAAATGAAAAAATGTATCCGAGAATAGTGCCCCATAAGGCGGGTAAAGTCCCCTGTCAACTCCCCTCACCTTCCTCCACACTCTGAAAAAGTCAGAGTTATTTTTTGGAGTTCCATCAAAAATGGGTGAAAATGAAAAAATGTATCCGAGAATAGTGCCCCATAAGGCGGGTAAAGTCCCCTGTCAACTCCCCTCACCTTCCTCCACACTCTGAAAAAGTCAGAGTTATTTTTTGGAGTTCCATCAAAAATGGGTGAAAATGAAAAAATGTATCCGAGAATAGTGCCCCATAAGGCGGGTAAAGTCCCCTGTCAACTCCCCTCACCTTCCTCCACACTCTGAAAAAGTCAGAGTTATTTTTTGGAGAACCATCAAAAATGGGTGAAAATGAAAAAATGTATCCGAGAATAGTGCCCCATAAGGCGGGTAAAGTCCCCTGTCAACTCCCCTCACCTTCCTCCACACTCTGAAAAAGTCAGAGTTATTTTTTGGAGTTCCATCAAAAATGGGTGAAAATGAAAAAATGTATCCGAGAATAGTGCCCCATAAGGCGGGTAAAGTCCCCTGTCAACTCCCCTCACCTTCCTCCACACTCTGAAAAAGTCAGAGTTATTTTTTGGAGAACCATCAAAAATGGGTGAAAATGAAAAAATGTATCCGAGAATAGTGCCCCATAAGGCGGGTAAAGTCCCCTGTCAACTCCCCTCACCTTCCTCCACACTCTGAAAAAGTCAGAGTTATTTTTTGGAGAACCATCAAAAATGGGTGAAAATGAAAAAATGTATCCGAGAATAGTGCCCCATAAGGCGGGTAAAGTCCCCTGTCAACTCCCCTCACCTTCCTCCACACTCTGAAAAAGTCAGAGTTATTTTTTGGAGAACCATCAAAAATGGGTGAAAATGAAAAAATGTATCCGAGAATAGTGCCCCATAAGGCGGGTAAAGTCCCCTGTCAACTCCCCTCACCTTCCTCCACACTCTGAAAAAGTCAGAGTTATTTTTTGGAGAACCATCAAAAATGGGTGAAAATGAAAAAATGTATCCGAGAATAGTGCCCCATAAGGCGGGTAAAGTCCCCTGTCAACTCCCCTCACCTTCCTCCACACTCTGAAAAAGTCAGAGTTATTTTTTGGAGAACCATCAAAAATGGGTGAAAATGAAAAAATGTATCCGAGAATAGTGCCCCATAAGGCGGGTAAAGTCCCCTGTCAACTCCCCTCATCTTCCTCCACACTCTGAAAAAGTCAGAGTTATTTTTTGGAGAACCATCAAAAAGGGCTAAAAGTGTTGAAATGTATCCGAGAATAGTGCCCCATAAGGCGGATTGAGTCCCCTGTCAACTCCCCTTACCTTCCTCCACACTCTGAAAAAGTCAGAGTTATTTTTTGGAGAACCATCAAAAAGGGCTAAAAGTGTTGAAATGTATCCGAGAATAGTGCCCCATAAGGCGGATAAAGTCCCCTGTCAACTCCCCTCACCTTCCTCCAGAGCCCAGTTCAAAAACTTTAAGTTTGGTAAGAACCATGCTGGGGGGTCTCCAGGCAACAAAATGTATCCGAGCCAAAGTGCACATACAGCGGATGAATTCCTCCATGAAGTTACACAGCCGTTTTTTTTCTGAGTCCTCTCAAAAACCGGGTTTCCGATTTCGTGCAGAAGGTAGCTTGTAAAACATGAACGGTTTTTTACAACGGAGGAGGGGAAGTCTGGATTCCCCTCTCCGTTGTACCTTGCAACGGGGGAGGGGAAAAGTCCAATTTTCAGATCCCCTCTCCCATGTAATTTTAAAAGTTCATTTTTTGATTATTTTAACATATAATTGACCGTTTTCTTTCATTTTTTTTTCATTCCACGGGTGGGGGCCTATGGCAGGCTGCCTATGAGCTCCCAAATTTGGCCCGGATCATCCGGGATTTGTGGGATAAGCTCCATAAACTGACAAAGTCATCCAAACATGTCGCTTTTATAGCCCAAAGATATATCATGCAAATACATTAAAATAGTAAAAGGTACGATTGTGCTCGGCATTAACCGGAATTTGATTTATATAGCCCCCAAAAAATGATTAAAAATCATTTTCGTGGGGAAAAGTGTTAAAACGCCTGATTAAAGCATTTGCGGGACACCAGCGAGCTCCAGACTATGTGCATTGTGTCGGGGACCCTGGAGAACGATAAGACCCATCATTTAAATACAAAAAACACCATTAAAAGTCACTTTTAGGGGCAAAAAACAGCCTCTGTCCACTTCGTTAACAAACTGATGGGGAAATGGACAAAATCGTGATTAAAGCATTTTGCGGGACCCCAGCGAGCTCCAGACTAGTTTCATTGTGTCGGGGACCCTGGAGAACGATAAGACCCATCATTTAAATACAAAAAACACCATTAAAAGTCACTTTTAGGGGCAAAAAACAGCCTCTGTCCACTTCGTTAACAAACTGATGGGCAAATGGACAAAAGTGTGATTAAAGCATTTGCGGGACCCCAGCGAGCTCCAGACTAGTTGCATTGTCTTGGGGACCCTCCACAAGGATAAGACCCATCATTTAAATACAAAAAACACCATTAAAAGTCACTTTTAGGGGCAAAAAACAGCCTCTGTCCACTTCGTTAACAAACTGATGGGCAAATGGACAAAAGTGTGATTAAAGCATTTGCGGGACCCCAGCGAGCTCCAGACTAGTTGCATTGTCTTGGGGACCCTCCACAAGGATAAGACCCATCATTTAAATACAAAAAACACCATTAAAAGTCACTTTTAAGGGCAAAAAACAGCCTCTGTCCACTTCGTTAACAAACTGATGGGGAAATGGACAAAATCGTGATTAAAGCATTTTGCGGGACCCTAGCGAGCTCCAGACTAGTTGCATTGTGTCGGGGACCCTCCGCAATGATAAGACCAATCATTTAAATACAAAAAACACCATTAAAAGTCACTTTTAAGGGCAAAAAACAGCCTCTGTCCACTTCGTTAACAAACTGATGGGGAAATGGACAAAATCGTGATTAAAGCATTTTGCGGGACCCCAGCGAGCTCCAGACTAGTTTCATTGTGTCGGGGACCCTGGAGAACGATAAGACCCATCATTTAAATACAAAAAACACCATTAAAAGTCACTTTTAGGGGCAAAAAACAGCCTCTGTCCACTTCGTTAACAAACTGATGGGCAAATGGACAAAAGTGTGATTAAAGCATTTGCGGGACCCCAGCGAGCTCCAGACTAGTTGCATTGTCTTGGGGACCCTCCACAAGGATAAGACCCATCATTTAAATACAAAAAACACCATTAAAAGTCACTTTTAAGGGCAAAAAACAGCCTCTGTCCACTTCGTTAACAAACTGATGGGGAAATGGACAAAATCGTGATTAAAGCATTTTGCGGGACCCCAGCGAGCTCCAGACTAGTTTCATTGTGTCGGGGACCCTGGAGAACGATAAGACCCATCATTTAAATACAAAAAACACCATTAAAAGTCACTTTTAGGGGCGAAAAACAGCCTCTGTCCACTTCGTTAACAAACTGATAGGCAAATGGACAGAAGGGGGAACACGGCCCAGCCGCTGCTCCGCTGCTCCAGACTATGTGCATTGTGTTGGGGAGCCAGGTCAAACCCCTCCATGCACACCGCCAGAACCAGAACCTCACGACCCTGGTGACCTTAAAGGTGTTTGTCTTTGTTTGTTTTTGTACTCCACATAGACAGGCAGGTGTTCAGCACCGCGGGCCCGCTGCTGCTGCTGCTGGAAGGTGGAACACTTTGAGTCTTTTTATTTTCTCTTTTCTCCCTGCTCCTGCACACACCTTTTGTTACCCTCCTCTGCCTTACACATCCTCCCACGCTCGAGCACTCCTCACTCGGACTAAACCCCTCCATGCACACCGCCAGAACCAGAACCTCACGACCCTGGTGACCTTAAAGATGTTGTCTTTGTTTGTTTTTGTATTCCACATAGACAGGCTGGGGTTCAGCACCACGCACAGAGCCTACCCGCTACCTCCAGGGCGCATCACCACATTTTACAAGCCAGGAAAGGTGCATGGATCCTGGGTAAACATTGATTAAGTGTTTTTAAATGTGTGGAACAGTGTTTTGTCACTTTCAAAACTCTCCTGTCATTGACCGGAGAATTTGGGTCGATGTTGTATTCAATCTGGCCATTAATATTCCATTGAGACGAAGTACGTACATTGACCGGAGTGATCCCATGTTAATGTTGTCCAAATACCGGAACATTCCCTAACCAAATGATAGGCGTTACGCAGGTCTAACTTGGTGAAAACCTTGGCTTCCTGAAGCTGCTCGAAAGCGGACGAGATGAGAGGGAGGGGGTACCGGTTTTTAACCGTAATGTCATTGAGAGGTGAGTAGTCGATACAGGGCCTAAGAGACCCATCCTTTTTGCCCACGAAAAAAAACCCTGCACCTGCTGGGGATGAGGAATGACGAATAAGCCCTGTTTTGAGGGAGGCATCAATATAATCCTTCATGGCCTCTTTCTCAGGTCCTGAAATTGCATAAAGTCGACCCTTAGGAATGGGAGACCCGGCAATCAAGTCAATAGCACAGTCATAGGAGCGGTGAGGAGGAAGAGCCAGAGCTTTGGACTTACTAAAGACTTTACTAAGGTCGTGGTAGCAGGAAGGAACTAAAAGTACATCCGGAAGATATATTTTTGGGACTGTATCCTGCCTAACACTCCCAGTGTTACATCTCCTGTCAATCTCTGCTACCTGCTTAAAACAGTGATCAATGCAATTCTTTCCCCACCCCTCCACCCTCCCAGATTGCCAATCTATGTGCGGGTTATGAAGTTTCAACCAGGGAAACCCCAAAATGAGTGGATGTTGGGCTGAGTTAAATAAGTGAAAAGACATTGTCTCGTGGTGGTTATCATTACATCTTACTTCCAAAGGCTCTGTTTGGTGAGTCACTTTAAACAACAGCCGCCCATCGAGAGCACTCGCTTCAAGAGGCTGGGGTAGAAGTTTAGTTTTTATGTCCCATTTTTTAACTAAAATCCAATCCATAAGACTTTCGTCCGCCCCTGAGTCAATGAGAACACCATGAGTAACTACATTGTCTCTGATTTTTACCTGGATCTGGGTCAGGGTGCGAGGAGGAAAGTCAGAGGAAGAGATCCGGCTCACCAACGTACTCCTCTTTATTGGTGAGCCTCCTCTTTTACCGGACAAGCCACTTGTGGGTGTCCGCGCTGCCCGCAGTAGAAACACAGACCCTCCTTGAATCGACGCTGACGTTCTGTCAGCGACAGCTTGGCGCGGCCCAACTGCATTGGCTCCTCCACGGAGCCAGGGGGCGCTGTTGTCCGGAACGCAGGTGGTGAGGGGTGACGGAGCCTCCAAGAAAAAGTAATATCAAGCGGCGAGCGTCTCCTCTGGAGAGGCGGATCAACCGCATCCTTGGATCTATTCCTTCTCCTCTCCGTCAAACGATTGTCTATCCTTATAGGCATGTATATGACAGAGTCCAAGTCAGCGGGCAGATCGAGAGGCGCCAGCTGGTCTTGTAAAGAATCCGAGAGACCGCTGACGAAAGCGTCAAACAATGCAGCGGAGTTCCAGCCGCTGTCGGCTGCCTTAGTCCGGAACTCGATGGCGTAGTCAGCCACACTCCGCTGATGTTGTCGCAGCTTGATCAGAGCCCGAGCTGCTTCCCTGCCCGGCGTGGTTTGATCGAAGGTCTTCCTCCTAGTGTCTATGAAGTTTTCCAGAGACCCGCAGATAGGCGAGCCTCGGGACCATTCTGCCGTGGCCCACGCTGCTGCTCGACCGGAGAGATGAGAGATCATAAAAGCCACTTTGGAATTGTCCGTGGGAAAAGCAGCCGGTTGGTGGTGATAGTGTAACTCACACTGCACGATGAACGGCCGGCAGCCTTCTGAGTCTCCGGAGTACTTTTCGGGTGGAGCCAGACGCATGGAAGCACTGTGCGGCTCAGTAACCCGGTTGGGATCGAATCCGGTCACCGCTGGAACCGGAGGAGTCGTAGGAGGAGAAACAGCCTGCAGGTGAGTGAGCACACGCTGAACCTCTGCTGCCAGTAGATTCACTTGGGTCATCACCGATGTTTGTAGTTCCCTCTGGCTGCTGGTTAGATTCTGCACTCCCTGCTGCAGGGTGGCCATATGCTCCTCTTGTTGCCCAAGACGTTGGCCCTGAGAGCGGATAGCGTTCTTAATCTGATCTGAGTCGGCTGAGTTCATTTTGATGGTCAGTTCGTACTGTCAAGGGGTGAACACTGAGGCATGAACTCAATTGCACGACTCAAAACTCAGACTCAGATAGCGTTTCAAAATAAAGACTTTACTGGAATTTTGCACAGTAATAAAATAAGGAAAACAAAACACTCTTTCGAGGAAAACTAGAATCGTGATCTATAGCATAGGTCTGTGAAAGGTCCGTGAAAGGTCCGTGAGGTAAGCCGATACGTAGGTCTTTGAGAGACAACGAACTGACAATTAACAGGAGGGAGCTAACACAATATATACACAGGTAAAGGGGACACAGTTGGAAACAATCAGGGCGGGGAAAATAATCAAGGACGCAGGAGACAGAAAGGGGCGGGGAGCGTGGAGGCCTGAAATGAGAGGAAGAAATAATTAAGGGCATAGACATAAAGCACCAGACAAAGGGGCATGACAACTCTAACATAAAGAATAAACTTTCACTATAAGTTTCTTGGACATGACAAAATGCAAATGAAAATAGAAAGAGCACATATAGAGGCATCTCTGGACGTCCTGAACATGGAAAGAGAAGCAGCCGCTGCTATTGCTGAGGCAGAAGTCCTTGAGGCAGCAGCAGACAGTGATGGGGATAAACATAGCTTCAAATTAGAGCTCCCACTCAAACCTGAAGATCCCGAAGAGCGTATATCCAAATACATACTTCAGCATCCCAAATCACACAATAGCCTTCAGTCAATGCCAGAAATGGAACCCATTAATGGATATGAAAGCGCTATGCCACAGCAGGATAGGATTTTCCCTGCACTCTATAACCAAGATAATGACAATAACTGTCCTCTACTGATCAATGCTCCCGCACAACAGCCGGTCAAGTTGGAACATAGATAAGAACAAAGATATCCAGTTGAAGTTGGACAGAATCATGGATGAATGAGGACAGGAGGACTCAATGATCGTAACCGTTCACCAGCTCAACACCACAGCCCTCCATTAGCTGGCAACGCAGAGGAGAGTCAGAGCATGACAGACTTTGTGAGATTCTTTGCTCGCCGCAAACTTGTCAGCACAGGATTGTTACAGTTTGACGATCGTTCAGAAAGCTTTAGAGCCTGGGGAGCTTCGTTTTTTAACACAGTCAGAGGCCTATACGTATCGGCTAGCGAAGAGATGGACCTGCTAGTCAAATGGCTAGGTAATGAGTCTGCTGGTCATGCAAGGCGTATCAGCAGTGAATGTGAACCAACCTGAAAGAGGGCTAACCATGGTGTGGGAAAGACTGGAAGACTGTTACGGATCACCAGAAGCTATTGAGAGCTCACTCTTCAAGAGACTTGATGGGTTCGCCAAGTTGACGAACAAGGAATTTCAGAAGTTGAGAGAGCAGGGCGATCTGTTGATGGAGGTTCTTTCTGCCAAGGCTGAGGGAGATCTACCGGGCCTCGCCTTTCTAGATACCTCACGTGGCGTCAACCCCATTGCACAAAAGTTACCATACAACCTACAAGAGAGATGGATAAGTGAGGGCACCAGACACAAATGTCAAAATGGTGTACCATTTCCACCATTTTCCCTCTTTGTGGACTTTTTCTGCGAACAAGAAATGACAAGAAATTACCCCAGTTTTGATCTTACCATGTTCAACAATATCCTGTCTTACTCAGAAACGCCTGCCTTCAAGCAAAGCAATAATAGAACAACTATTTCAGTCCATAATACCGACGTATCTTCCCCCTCCGATGCAGAGATGACTCAAAAGATGACTGAGGAGCCTGGCAGACAGTGTCCTATCCATAGGTAGTCTCATCCTCTACAAAAATTTCGCAGATTTAGAGAGAAATCCCTTGAAGATCGTAAGGCCTTTCTTAAGGAAAATTGGATCTGTTAAAGATGTTGCGCCTCAACATCACATATTGCCAGAAACTGCAAAGCGAGCGTCAAGTGCTCCGAGTGCGAAAGTGAAAGTCACAACACAGCTCTACATCCAGGACCCCCAACCTGGAAGGCAAAGGCCATTGACTCTCCCGGGTATGGCGGGGAGGATGGAAGTACACCTGCTGACATTGCAGCCCTTTGTACCAGCGTCTGCGGTGGAGACCTGAGCGGCAGGTCGTGTTTGAAGATATGTCTTGTTAGAGTCTTCCACTCAAGTTATCCAAACAAAGCAGTAAAGCTTTATGCCATCCTTGACGATCAAAGTAACAGATCACTTGCTCGCCCAGAGTTCTTTGATCTTTTCAAGATACAAGGCCTCAAGTCACCTTACTCACTGAAGACATGCGCAGGAGTGGTAGAGACAGCTGGAAGAAGAGCGAGTGATTTCCAAATCCAATCTCTCGATGGGCATGTTTGTCTATCTCTCCCTACGCTAATTGAGTGTAACCAGATTCCTAACAACAGATCAGAAATCCCCACTCCAGAAGCTGCGCTCTACCACGCATACCTGAAATCTGTAGCTCTTCAGATTCCTAAGATGGACAACCAAGCCCCAATACTGCTTCTCTTTGGAAGGGACATAATAAGAGTACACAAAGTGCGGGAACAGATCAATGGCCCTATGCTCAGAGGCTCGACCTAGGATGGGTCATCGTGGGAGACGTCTCTTTGGGAAATGTTCATAAGCCATCCATGGTGAACACTCTTCACAAGCACGCTAGAGAACGGTCGTCCATCTCTCTTTCAATCTTGTCCGAATCGCCTCCTCATCAAAGAAAGATACAGCGACTTTACGTCAACTTACCCCACAAAGAGCTACTTCAGTGATGACACCGCCTGTGACAAAGGTGAAGACCATCTTGGGTGTAAAGTGTTCCAAAGATCTAAGGAAGATAACAAAATAGCTCCCTCGATTGAAGACAAGGTCTTCATAAAGACCATGGAACAAGGGTTCCGAAAGGATGATGCCAACAACTGGGAGGCGACATCGTCCAGACAACCGATCACATAACCTTAAACATCTCTCTCCCCTCAGATGGTTCATTTCCATACGTGGTCCAGTGAAGCATATCCGCTCGCATAGAGGCACCAATTTCCACAGAGCCTGCAAGGAGCTCCAGGTTCCTTCAAAAACATTGACAGCACCCGTGTGGAGACATGAGGCTCTTACAACTCTTTTGGCAGAAGTAGCGGCCATCATGAACGCAAGAACGTTGGGTCCAATATCCACCGATCCTCCAAATCCATTGGTACTGATCCCTGCTACCCACTCACACAGAAGAAAGGTACCTTCTCAACTCCTCCGGGGGATTTCACCCCCAAAGACCTGTACAAGCGTCACTGGCGTCAGGTTCAATTCCTTGCAGATGCCTTTTGGAGCAAATGGAGGAAGCAGTACCTCTCAACTTCGCAGACAAGGAGTAACGGCCCGTCCACACAGCAGCGTTAAAAAAATCTTCCAACGTTTCCAACACTTCTCTGCCCATTGACTTTGAATGGGGTGACGTCACTTTGCCTCGCTTTTCGCCGAAATGCATTGTGGGGAAGCAAAGCGAAGATTTCCAGGATTTCCAGGATTTTCAGGATTCAAAAGTTGAGCAATGTTCAACTTATGAAGCTGAGCTGGAAGCGTCAGCCAATCAAATCCCGTTTATGCAAATCTGGCAGTACAAGCGCTAGCCAATCAAACCGCGTGCAAGCTGGGAGAGCCAGACCGCAGTTCATTTTCTATATTCCTGAAAATGGAGGAGAAATTAGTTATTGCGGTAGCAAATCACCCGGTTCTTTATGACCAGTCGATAATAACTTACCGGGATACAAACCTGAGGAACCAGGCATGGAGGGAGGTGGCAGAGACAGTGGGTGAAACTGGTAGGTTTTCGCCTGTTTGGGGATTTTATATCCAGTTTACTTCGTTGTAACATTGCTATTGCTTTGTATGTCGGGGGCGGGAGATTCATGTGATTGGTTGTTGGTCGCGTTGCTTGCAAAAGATTCCCAAGCTTTCAGACACGCCCAGCTCCAAGATTTTCAAGATTTTTTTAAAGCTGCTGTGTGGACGGGCCGTCAGTGGCACAGTAGCAAGCCAAACATTGATGTTGGAACTATTTTTCTTGTGAAAGACTCTCAAGCAAAGAGGCAATGCCATTGGCATTGGTCACCAAGGCATCCCCGAGCAAAGATGAAAAAGGTCCACATCGTAGAGGTCAAGATCACCAGAGAAGATGGTGCTAAGCTTTTCCTCAGACCTATTACAGACTTAGTCCTTCTTCTCTCAGAGGAAGACTACAAGAGCAAGTAGTGACATTCAAACATTGATATTTAGAAGCCAAGTTAATGGGTGTTATCAATAGATGCCAGGCAGGGAGTGTTCTATCCTCATCAGGACATTGTTGTTCATTTGTTGGATTTGTCTCCCCCTGCTGGCTGTCGTAATGCGTAAAATATGTACCATGTGTACCATGTGACCTAGTGCATAAGGAAGCTGCATGTGAACAGGACAGCCACATGTTTTTTTGGTGACCACAATCTGCCCTAATCCTTGACGTTCCGTGCATTTGGTCACATTATTGGTATGTACAATTGATATAAACGTAGTGTTCTTTCATTTCCAATGAATATGTTTATAGAGAATAGTTTTGAGATGATAGTTAATGTGTGTTGTAAACTCCTCTGTAGAACTACAGCCATAATTTAGTAAATGTACTTCTCGTATTGTGTTTATTTCCGTTTCACCCTTTCTTCATGATTAAAAGCGATTAAACGACATCTACGGTCTCTAGTCCTTGATGGTGGAAGGTGTTTAGCTGACAGTCAAAGTGTACAAGAGATACGTGCACGTAGGACGACACAATTTGTTTAGTGAACTTTTTGGCGTTGCAGTTACAACTCTCCGCCAACAGATGGGGGTGCTGCAGCCCCCTCAGCACCCCCCCTTCCCGCGTCCCTGACTCAATAAAAACAACAACTCTATCACTAACTATCAAAACGTGGACAAGACAAAATAAGAGGTCATCTGAGGCACCCCTTATTGGACTGAACCCAATAGACTAAGTTTTGATCAACACTTCATTGACATCTAAAAACTAGATTCCAACAAAGACCGTGTCATCTGTAAACTCATAGCACTCATTTACAATAGCATATTCCAACCATTCAAACCACTGCATCTGTATCTCTAACAACAACAAACTCACCAGCGTCAAGTGCAATATCTCCAAAATCATCTGCCTTCCCACACACAGTCTATCAGATATGAGCCTCAGAGCCGTCGCCTAGCACTCTCAATATAAAATGGCATTGAACATCCGGCAAACCAACACTCCACGTTACTTCCTTCTGGTTGGAGATACAGGACTGTTGAATGGAGAAGAACTTGCCTCGGCAGGAGTTTTGTTACATCTGCAAAATCTGCCCTGGACAATCTGCTTCGCTGACACAATGTGAAAGAACACGTGCCTTTCTGAACTGTCTATTTTTGCATGTTGCCATATGTTAATGAAATATGTTGCTATTTGTATGTTCAGTGTTTTGCTGTGTTGCCATTTCGCAATGTGCAAATCTGTTGTGTACCAGCTGTGAGGCAAATATCCCACTGGGACAATAAATCTCATCTAATCTAATCTACATATTTTTTGTTTATCTTTTTGGGGTCGCAATTTTTTTAATGAGTTTAAACTGGAAAAAGAAGATTATATTACTATGCTAAGTGATACGTTGTTTCCTCATTTGTTTTTTGTTTAACAAACTAAGATGTTTTCCTTCAACCATCTTTTTTTCTTTATTATCTTTACAGATTAGTCAAAATACAAAAATATGAACATTGATATGATTGTTTAGTTTCCACATCAGTAGACATAATAGATTTAATTGATTTCAGTGACATTTGGAACAGACATGTATGTTCCCCACAAGATTAATTATGATAATTTTCATGATCTTGTGACTTTACTTTAACGCCATCACCTGGTCTAAATTTCAATGACGGTGTGTAGTTATATTCATATTTGTGTAAGCAACAAAATAAATATGTCCTGTATTGATACATTACATTTTATATTATAGCCTTTGCTATATAAGAGATATTTAAACACTTGGTATAATAATGAAAATACAATTAAGTATGAAAAACACATGAATCGCTTTTTGGTGGTGCATGGCTTTAATCCATTATTACTGATGCTTCACGGAGGGTCTTGGGTAAAACTCCGGGGGTTCCTGGATTCTGAGCACATCCGAGCACTTTCTGTTCACCTTACTTAATTAATTAACACTTTTGTCCCCTGAGTGGTCCATGCTCAAACTATCAATTTTAAATGTCTGCTCTCCCCTCAGCAACCTTGATTATCAAAGCGATCATGACACCAAAAAAGAAAATGTTCTGATTCATAATGAATGCTGAGGCAGACAGAAAGGGAGGGAGAGCGACATTTCCATAAATGTGACAGGCAGTGCAGAGACTGTATTTAACTTATCTATTAATGTCCAAATATAGGTTAGTGATAGAGGTGTTTAAACCTTTACAATCTGTTGTGATACGTTAAAAGGGCATTACTTCCGCTTTTGTGATATGATGTTTTCTCTGTCTCCTTTCAGTTAAAGACTTGTGGCTGAACAAACCACAGCATGCATCAGACTGCTGCTTGCAAAGGATTGTGGTTGACCACTGTGCAGCTCCATCTGTGCAATTTCGGATAAAGTATTTTGCTCAAGGGCAACTTGATAGTAGTGATAGTACTCCCAGAGTCCTGTTTAATTAAAGTTCTGTTTTGTCTGCATAAATCTGTTTTTCTTCCAAGGCTATGGTATTATTCTAATGTCCACAGATATCAAGTCACATGGAAAACGCCTGTAGCCAGACACAATTTTCTGCTTTCATGCACTCATTGGCTTAAGAAGGGGGAGAAATAATGGCTGCTGCACTGTGGAGAATACATGGATTACATGTGTACTCAAAAATCCTGTATTTTTCCCAAAGCGGGGACATTTACATTATTAAAGAGAACATATTATGCCCACTTTCAGGATCATATTTGTATTTTGTGCCTCCAATATGACACGTTTCCATGCTTTAATGTTCGACAATTGCTTTATTTTTTGTGCTGCAGCATCTCTTTTCACCCTCTGTCTGGAATCAGAGCCCAGTGTGGTACTTTAGCATATCACGTACAATGAGTTGGAGCTCTATAGCGTGAGTGTTACATAGTGATGTCACTATGTTTCATCACTCAACGATGTCTATATGTTTACAGCAGTAAGGTCTTCTATAACTATCTGAAGAGGTATTAAAAGTTTCAAGCACTCTTTTTAACCCCAAATGTTGACATCCTTTTCATATTCTGCATGGAGACATTGCATCTGTACACGCTCATGTGTCACTGTCACGATCCATTTGGATGTACTGACACTGACAGCACATCTAGTCTCCCCTGCTGACTTGAGTGCTTTATTGAGCCTTGCTCAGTATGGGCTTTGGATCTAAAATGTGAAGCAAGTGTGCAGAGTAAGCCAACCATGAGTGGCGTAAGCTGTCTTCCTCCAAGATCTCTGTCTTCCTCTCTACCTCTCTCTTTTATTCTCTGTTGTTGTGATGAGCCACTGCAGTGGGAAAAGGACTTTGATCCACTGGCTTGACAGCAGTCTGCCAAATTCCCTCTCCCCACGCAAAAAGGCACAGATCCTGCCTTCGAGCGGTAGGGCCCACTTATTTGTAATCTCATAGATTACTGTCCCCAGGTTTAAGAGTAATGAGCCACCAACATCGAAAAAACATGTTATTTTTCACTCTAACTTGAAGGTTTAGCTTGCACATAAAGAAGTCACAGTAAACCACAACATATAGAAGGTCTAACTTTAACTCACAGTACCCTGTGACACCAAGCAGGAGAGATATAATCAGTGTGCCAAACATCATGGTTGTTCATTTCTTCTCATTTCGATTTTTTCTTCTTTTTTTCCCCCTCTCTTGAGATGTGCTGAATAAAACAAGTTTGGTCAGCTAGTCATAGAATCAATTTGCTCTGGTAGACCTCGAATTATACAGGTCACAGGTATATAATCAAAATGAGTTTCTCAGATGGAGTTTCTCTAAATTGAATTAGCAAGTTGTTTTATCTAAAACAATTAAACACGGAATCTTTGACATGACTACAAAAGAAGCACCAATATCCATTCAAAAGATTGAAAATGATTACTAAAGAATGAAAACCATAATAAAACCGAAACCCAGTTAGATATCAGGCTCAAAGTCTTTGACATGACTACAAAAGAAGAACCAATATTGAGTCAAGAGAGAGCAAATGCTTTCTACGGAGTGAAAACCATAAAAGCGGAAATAGTGAGACAGTCTGCATGAAAACAAAGTGAAATTAAACTAGCAGGGGATCATCACAGTAAGACATCACACGTTCAGCATTAAATATTGTTACAGCAGCCTAAAGCCTATTGGTGCTTTAAAGATAATATAAATATTTAGTTTTACAATTATGCACATTTTCAGGTTCATTGTTTTGCTGCCTCTACTTTGACCTGTTTACATGCTTTAAAAATAAAGAGATTTTGATATCTCCCTTTCGCCTGTGCTGCAGCACTTCTGATTGGATAGGTGGCCGGCTCTTAGTCAACCGCTTAGAGGTGTCCCGCCGTTAGCCAATCAAGTACAATGTGTTGGAACGCTAGCCAATAGAAGCGTGAGAGTGATGTCACCATGTTACAGGAGCAAACAAAGGAGTCCAACCGAATAAAACACTACAGGAAAGGGAAAAAAACAAAAAAGCACAGTCTTTAAGGTTTTATCTTTGCATCGCAAAAAATGTTAGTAGAAAAAACGATTTGTTTTCTAATGATTATTTTCTATTAGGCAAACATGGGCAATAGTAATATGCCCTGACCTCTTTCATTCCCTGTTCCACAACCCCTAATTCATGAGAAAACTGTTTCCTTTATTTATTTATTTGACTTGAATGAAAAATCTCATAAACTAGAAGTTAGCATTTTTCATCTTCTTCAGTCCTCCCAAGCGTCTCCAGTACGTCCCTTGGGAAAAAAATTCTCGATATTAAAAGATATAAAAAATAAAATGACAGCCACAATACTTTCCCCCTACATGCCTTGGTTTGTTAAGTAGGACGGCTTAGGAAAAAGAAGAAAAATGTCCTTCAATAAACAATGTCTAATATTCTTTCAGCAGTAGGCTATGTGTTTTCTTTCCACTGTCAGTTTCCTGTGATAAACGAAAATGCTGACTTTTCACTGTCTTAGTCTAAATGTGCCCTCCTATTCCATTTGTACTTAATTCTTCATATGACATACTTTACCAACCACTTGCAGTTTGAATTCTTTTTTTTATCATTTAAACATAAACCAGGTGTCACCATTACTTTTCAGGGGTTGTGTGAATGGGAGTGTTGGTGAACGGTAGGAAGACATACAGTAGCATTTGTTCTTTTTTCTTTATTTTAAACAGCCTATAAATGCTTTTATAAGATGTTGTTAGGCCCTTAATACTGTATAAGAGCCCCCTTGGATTATAATTCATACTTGATAATCACATGCTACATCTTAATCTCACATGCCCCATTATATTTTTCCATACACACACTGCTTTACCCTCTTTTATGTACAATCATACTTTATTATACACTCCAACAGTGATTATCTCTAACACACACACACTCATGCATTGTAAGTGTTTATATGAGATGATTGCAGCAGTGCTGTCTGATGGGCAAGGGCGACAAAAAAAGTGGGCCCCAGCTGCATGTGATGAGACACCTGCATGTCGAACGTTTTCTAGCATGTGCAGCTAAAATGACACTTTTGTGTTTCCTCCGATTGAAAGGTCTCCTAGAGGGCACTGAAACATGTCTTATTGTGCATCTGGTCATTGTAAAGTGCACTTCATGCGTAATCTACCAAAAGTGGCTTCCAACATGGCACTTTTGCAGCATTTTTTTTCAACATGGGAGCTCAGAACAAAATTGTCGACGTGTGGCAGAATATAAGGGGAAACAAAGTAGGCCTATGGTCGTATATGCATGTGTGACAGAATGGAAAACACCCATGAGAGGTGATTGAATAAGGTACAATGACATCTCTATAGCCATGGACAATATTTTAATAAAAACAACAGCACTGCTGCTATGCTAACATTAGCAAGCTGTTAGCTGAGGACATTTTGGGAATAAGATAACACCATGGACACAAACTGTATTATAATGTTTTCGGTGAATACTTAATAAAGTCTGTCTTGGAGACATTACTGACCTGTATTAGAAGGTTAGAATAAGGTAAATTGTTATCACTGTATGGGACCTAGTTAAATATCACAATCATTCCAGCCATACAACACAAGTTGTTGTTAGGACTGAGCAGAGACTACATTTTTTAGCTATTTGTGTGTTTTAGTTTTTGTTAAGTACATCTTATGTTGCATTGTTGGAGGAGCTTGAGTCTCAGATTTGCATTGCCAAAATAATGCTTTTCAGAATTTGTTGTTGGAATGGTTTATATTTCCACTTCAGTCAACACATAAAACATATTGAAAGGATGCCAAAATGCTTATACATAATGAGCCTTATAATCTAAGGTGTCCCTGATAGACTGGCAGAGTAATGAGCCATAATCAACAGCTCTGATGGGTGCAGAAGTGTGTGCCATTATTTTTGTTGCAGTGCAGCAAAGGACCTCACCACAAAAGGGAGACTGCAGATTTATCAATGTTAGCTTTCTTGTTTGCCCATATCAGCTTTTAAATATCCTGCAAAAATACTCTGTTCAAATTGTATCATGTATCAAGTATACCATTATATTTGCCAAAATTATCTTCTAAAACTATAATTAGCTTACACAATCTGTACTAAACAAGATTATTGAATTATGAAGGTAAGTCTGAAAATGTTCAATAAAAAAGATCAGGTCAAGTCTCATATAACATGTACTTTAATAGTTTTATATCTTTCCCCTTCGCAATACCATCCTTATTTCCTTAGACATCTTAATTTGTGTCGCTCTGATTCTGTATTGATGATGTAATAAATGCTTCTTATTCTATTCTGAAACAAAACATGACTGTTAATCATTGCTCATTTATCTTTTTTATCCTACAGCCGTCAATTGATTTCCTCCATGATTATTCCCTTAGCTGCCAATTCTATTTGGCGAAAATCTGCATAGTTGAATTGACACCGCTTGTCGCACATACAGTATAAGGATTTCAAGACTTTGCAGTGGATAATTTAGGATTTCAGTAGAGAGCATCCAATCAGGGTTTGATGGCAAGTAACCTTCAACCCGAGGGTGGTCAACTAAGGTGTGAGGATGCTTTAGTTAAAGGATAAACTGTGATTATATCTGAGCTTTGTTTTGTGTGCTTTTTTGTTTTAGAAAAGACCCTTTGACTGAGTTGTCAAAAAATACCTGTATGTTTGGAATCATATTGACCGGCAAATCTGATGCAGGCATCATCCCACTTGACTATATTAAATTATGATTCTGATGTATAGCTTCATCTCACTAACAATGTCAGTCAAGAGCTCATCAGACATTAAAATGTCAGCGGTCCAATGTAATGTTGCTGTCTGATTCACCTACCAATTCATTCCAAGTGACAAACCATTGAACATTACATCCTTCTGTTTTATGCACACCTATTTACTTGATTACACTTACACTAGCATCCTTTCCCACACACATACAGGAGTATTTCTTATCCAAATCATATCCTTTTTTATCAAACACATCGCCATCCCATTGCATACATATTAGAGAGCAGTGGCAAACCGTGTCTATCACAACTGGACCTTCTGTAGACACACACACCCCGGCGCCCCCCCCCCCCCCGGTTACTTAAGTAAGTTACTTACTGTAGTTCATTTTATAGTAATTAACTTGTCAATTGTTGCCAGTTAAATACTGTAAAATTAATTACAGTAAGTAACTTGTCAATTGCTGCCAATTAAATACTGTAAAATGAATTACAGTAAGTAAATTGTCAATTGCTGCTAGTTAAATACTGTAAAGGTAATCACAGTATTTACAAGTTTTTATTTACAGTAACAGTGTAAAATGAAACAGTAACTTCCAATTACTGTATTTGTGTTTACGGTAATAGTGTTTTAACTGTAAAATGAAACACAATAATATTTAATTACCTTTTTTTTTGTTACAGCAGTAGTGTTATAGCTGTAAAATAAAACAGTAATTTCCACGCATTGTATTTTTGTTTCAGGTAATAGTATTTTAACTACAAAATAAAACACTGCCATTTAAAAAAGTACTGTATTTTTGTTTACGGTAATAGTGTTTCAATTGTAAAATAGAAACTTTAATGCTATAATTTTAAGTTACAGTATCAGTATTGTAAAACTATTTATTATAGTATACTTCATGTCATGCTGGTAATTTACAGATTACCAGAAATTCTTGACACAATTGTAAAGCTCACCAATAACTGCAGGGAGACAGCAAACAATACATTTTAACAATGTAGTCTTAATTGTTGAATGGTATCAAGACCATGTATTTTCTTATGCTAAATGATACATATTTTCATCCATAAAACAATCAATATTAATATCCAAACACATGGAGATTGCATTTTTAAAACAGTGGCGATAACAAAGAATATGAAGCCATTTTAGAGACGTGCTGTAGTTGAAAAGGTGTCACAACCTCGACATAAACTGGAGAACCCAAATGCACGACCCAGGGACACAGTTTTGAATGTAACAAACATTTTCTTTTTAATGTCATTGAACAGAAAATCTCTCTAAAATAAGCTTAAACTAACAAAACAACAAAACCTGACAAGACTGGAAACGATCCTCTCTTTGCTGAGGCCTGGCACGACCACACGTGGGAACAAACATGAACTGACACAGGACAGGGGGGAGACAGGACTATTTAAACATGAGGTGAGTGGGAACAGGTGGAAACAATCAGGGGTGGGGCAGACGCTGACGATGGCAGGAAAACACACAAAGGGAGGAAGTAACAGGGCCTGAAATGAGAAACAAGAGGGAAAATGAAACAGGAAATGGAAAAGGAGACACAACATGAAACACAGGGACTTAACTAGAGATGAATGACATAACTAGACAGACCTGTCATGACGTGAATAAACATGAAAACCTTACTAAACATGAAATGACAGACAAAATACATAAACATAACTCACACATTTGACGAGACACAACAAAAGGCATTGTTTGGCAAATACATTATCACTATTCTTAGATAATACACAATATTTGAAAAAACACTGAATACAAACAACAAAATGCATGCAGGAATGGACCCTGTAGCTACTGAACTTACAAACCTTACACGTGTAAGACATTTTGATAAGCTTGCAGAGTGCAGTTAGCTTAACTTGCTTTTTCACTAAGCGGCCTGACGTCGGACTGTCAAACTTTGGCTAGGGTTACATAAATTAACTGGCAAAATTATTTGTATTAATTACTTTCTTTGTCTCTTGAGTTACCATGTCCATTGGGGGAGTTTACTTCCTGGTTCAGCAAAGGGCGTGGCCTAGCGCTGAGGACTAAATACTGCAAGGAGCCAATTGGGACAAACCACCTGCTTCCATGTTAAAGGGGGAATTTGGGTTTTGTCAGTGTCCTTTGTGTATTCTGTTACTATTAATTATCCCTTGGTTTCAACTTGGTTTGGCCAAGCCACTATATAGGTTCCTTGGTTTTTCATTGGAGCAGGTCAGTTTGTTGAGTTAACGCCTAAGTCTTAAGTTGATGCCATGTTTCGTTGAGGTATTCTCTAGTGATGGCAAAATGAAGCTTTGAATGAAGCATCGAACCACTTGGACAATTGTGTCGGAAATAGGTTCATTTCTCGAAGCTTCAGTTACAGCGACCTCTCCTGGCGAAGTGCAAGGCTGCAGTGGATTTAACATATTGTAATTTATATTGGATTCGCTCAGGTGTGGCAGGAAACACTACCACTTTGTCAGAACCTTCTAATAAATACAGAGGCAGCTTTGTACAAAATATAGGACAATCTTTATTTTACCCACAACAGTTCACTGGTAAGAGGAGAGGAGAGAACAAGAGGAAGCGAGTCCACGGGGCACCAGAAACCCCCACTAGACTGTGGAGTCCACTTTTAAATACACTTCAGCAGGGTTAGTTTTACTAGCATTTAACGCGGCACACCACACTAAGAACACGGCATGCAAACACCCTCTGCCGGAGGCACACAACTAGGCAATTATTAACACACACAGCACACCCACACGGCAATGACCCAACCAAAAATGTAAGGCGAGGGCTCCAATTCGTGGTAGCCTCTCCCCTGCTGCTCTCGTTCCATACACTGTAAAATACTTCTAAAATCCGACATACAACAATATAAATGAGTATACGTAACTCGCCAGTTGGCGAGACCCTCCCCTGGGGTCTACGCTTGGGACGCCGTCCAACTCCCCGGGGATGGGCTTCGCCGGACGACGTGAACTAAGTCACAGCTGGTGTCCGTGTTGCTTGGGCACCGCCGTGCATAAGGAGGGATCGCGGCTCGCACTCACTAAAACCCCGGCCCTGACTATCTATAGGAGGTAACAGGCCTCCCGATCCTGACACTCGAACGTTTTTCCTGTCTGGCTGTCCTCGTCGCCGGCAGCTCTATCCGCTGCGAACGACACCCTCCCACCCAAAAGAGTGCCGAGTCACATGTAGCGTCCTCCAACCCCCATTCACAGTTCTCCACTGCCTTTTCTCTCTCAGCTGTCAGTTTCCCAGCTGTGAGTCCCTCCGCTGATTAACACACCTGTTTCAGTTCAGTTAATCAGTGCCCATGCAGGGACATTCACATCACAATATCTTTGCCTTGAAAAATATTCGATGCACACACACACTAAGACTGAATATCATGTTCTATTTGCAATTAAAGATTGATAATTGTGTGTATTGGGTTATTGAGAAGAGACTGGAGAGTGCTGGACATTTTTTTGGGCGGAGAGGGCCTTTTATCAGTTATTAAAGTATTAAAGTTGAGAAGCAATGATTAAACATCTCCGCATCCTGGCCGCCGGATCCATCAACTGGGCTATCTATTCCTAAACTATTGAAGTGTTTTTATATTACTCATTGTCTTTTTGTTCACAACTTCTCCACATTTTCGAAGTGTTTCACGAGCCAGAACGACCTATCTTTCTTCCTGGCTTGCTCTATAATGAATGATACAATTCAAATGCAATACCAACAACAACTCAACAGCAACAACGCAAACTACGACAACAACCCACACATTGCTCATTGTTTAGAGCGGTTATAAAGTGTTGAAGCGCTCAAGTTTGAAACTGTTTCAACTAGGGCCGGGACTCGATTAAAAAAATTAATCTAATTAATTAGAGGCTTTGTAATTAATTAATCGAAATTAATCGCATTTTTGATCACATATAAATATTTGACCTGAGAACAGTGAGAAGCAATTTTTTTCACATGGATTTTATTATACCATTGAATAATGACTGAATACATAAGCTTAAGCAACAAAACATTGTTTATTTTTTTCAAGGTGGTACTTAACCAAGACCAACAGAAAAGTGCAATTTTTGCCATAAAGTGTAGCAATAGCATATTTAGGAATATAGTACATTTCAGAGATTCAGGTAGCCTATAGGCAGGTAGACCTTCTGTAAACTATAACACTTTGTTTTTTAAGTAAAACACAATACTTTCAAGTACATTCAGAACATTGGAAACCCTGACTATTAGAAAGCATCTCTCTGTTGCTTCAGAGGCCATAACAGACTTTGTTGATTTAGCAACAGTTGATTTAAAAAATCTAATCAATTTCAGTCCAACTCTCTCAATAACCTTGGCCAAAACAATAAACAGTTCAACATAAAGTGCCAGTTGCACCAACAACATAATAAATAGTTCAACATAAAGTGTACCATTTAAAATAAAATAAAAAAGTGCCAGTGATTGACCTCAATCCCTCCTATTCTTCCAATATCCTGATGAAAAATAAAATCTCTCTGTTGCATAGGCCACTGTTTGATCAACGCGAATTGGGTGTGGGTCCTTGTACTCTGAGTCGGGCTAACGTCCACGCTAGCTTCCACGTTAGCTGCTATATGTTTTGCATTGAGGTGATACTTTCATTTAATTTAATTTCAAACCTTTATTTAGACAGATTGGTCCCTTGAGATCATCGATCTCATTTACAAGGGAGACCTGCATCATTTAGTTCCACATGAAACATAAAAACAACAAACAAACAAACAACAGAGGATATCATATTTACATATTCAACATTTACAAATACCCAGAGTGTCAGAAAGCATTTAATTTAGTCGTGCCTTAAATACATTCAGAGAAATAAAAATGCTCAATTTCAATTTTGCCTGTAGACTGTTCCAAGCAAGTGGAGCTGCGCACATAAAAGCTGTCTTACCTAAGACAGTCCTTACTCTTGGCACATCTAACAAGACTATATCCTGCGATCGCAGACAATAGCTGCTTGCAACTTTCTGCTTTATCAATGAACAGATATAATACGGGAGTTTGCCACACATAGCTTTATAGATAAAAGTGTACCAGTGACTGAGCCTCCGTACAGTGAGTGATGGTAAACCTGCCTTGGTATACAGTGTACAGTGATGAGTAAGTGCTTTACAATTTGTGACAAATCTCAGAGCACTATGATACGCAGCATCTAGTTTGCTCAGGTAGTTGGCAGGTGCATTCATATACATCAGATCACCATAGTCCAGCACAGGTAAAAAGGTCCCAGTGACTAGCCTTTTCCTGGCCTCAAGCGAGAAACAGGACTTATTCCTGAAAAAGAAACCTAGCCTAACGCTCAGTTTTTTAAGCAGGTTATTGACATGAAGTTTAAAAGAGAGACAGTCATCAAGCCAGATACCAAGGTATTTGTAACAGGCAACAACTTCAAGTTTTGTTCCTTGCATAGTAACAATATCTAAAACAGGCTCTGGGGTCTTTTTAGCTTTTGAAAAGAGCATTATCTTGGTTTTATCCACATTTAAAAGAAGCTTTAGTTCAGAGAGCTGAGTCTGAATAATGTTAAAAACAGCCTGTAATTTAACACCAGCCTCCTTAATGGAGGGACCTCCACAGTACATCACGGTATCATCCGCATATAAATGTAAAGTAGCTTCATCCACATTTTCACCTAAACTGTTGATATATATGGAGAATAAAAGTGGACCTAAAACAGAACCTTGAGGAACACCATTAGCAATGTTTAACCACTCAGAAGACAGCCCATCAAAGTGAACACATTGGGATCTTTCAGAGAGGTAGTTCACAAACCACCCCACTGCATGGCTGGATATGCCAATACTGAGTAGCCTCTGTTTTAAAACGCGATGATCAACGGTATCAAACGCTTTGGAAAGGTCAATAAACAGAGCTGCACAACTCTGTTTATTATCTAGCATACTAGTAATATCATTTACCACTTTCATTGTTGCAGTGATGGTGCTATGTTTCTTCCCGAAGCCTGACTGATGTTTAGACAGGATATCATTTATACATAAAAACTCCTTTACTTGTTCACTCACAAGTCGTTCGAGCACCTTAGCCAGAACTGACAATTTAGAGATTGGCCTATAGTTATTTAAAATAGTTGCCTCCCCTCCTTTCAGTAGAGGCAGGACATAAGCAGACTTCCATACTTTAGGAATTGTATTCGTGCTGAGGGAGAGGTTAAAAAGAGAAGTAAGAGGTGGAGCAATAAAATCTGCAGCTATCTTTAAAAAGAAAGGTTCTACGTTGTCCGGGCCAGCCGGTTTCCTAGTATCTAACTTGGATAAAGCTTCATGGACAATACCAACAGTTAAAGGACTAAAACTGAAAGGGTTTTCCAGACCACATTGTTCAGAGTCAAGGACTGGAGCGTTCACAGAAGCAGAAGCACAGTCAGTGACAGAATCAAACAGAGAGCCACAAGAGACAAAATGCTTATTAAAGCAATTTAGCATAGTAGCCCTGTCTGATATAATGCCGGATGCTGTGGTGAGGCACGGAGGTAGCTCATTTGGGATATCACTAGTGGAAATCAATTGTATGGCTTTCCAAAATTTCCTAGGATTATTCAGGTTTTCTGTGGTAACTGACAAATAGTACTTTGACTTAGCACTTTTGACATGTGAAGTAAAGCTATTCCTTAGCTGCCTAAAGTGTAGCCATTCTACCTCTGAGCCTGATTTCCTAGCCTTTGCCCAGGCATTGTTTCTCTCATGAAGGAGACTGGACAGTTCAGCAGAAAACCAGGGATTGTTTCGTCCCTTCACTCTAAATTTACGCAGAGGTGCATGTTTATCTATAATTTTCATAAAACCAAGATAAAAATAAGACAATGCAGTTTCTACATCAGCACACAGATCGATTTTTCCCCAATCAAACAGATCATGTAAAAAACCCTGCTCCACTAAGTGTTTTTTATCTCTCTTTGTGATGATGCGTGGTTTAACTTTTTGGACCTTAGTGTCCCTAATTGTGGCTACAACACAGTGGTCACTCACATCATAAGCAAATACTCACACAGATGAGTATTTATATGGAACATTTGTTAAAATGAGATCAATTAAGGAGGATTTATTTGGGGACTTAATATTTGGGCGAGTAGGACTGTCTATAATCTGAGTAATGTTCAAAGAGGTACACAGGTTTTTAAAATCCTCTGACACAGAAGTTAACCAGTCCCAATTAAAATCACCAAGCAGTACTATTTCCTTGTCGGAAAGTTGAGATAACAGTTTTGCCAATGAAGATAAGGAGTCCTTGACCGCCGAGGGGGCCCTGTAGCAACCCACCACCATGACCTGTTGACTCTTTGTTACTTCGACATTCACAGCTAAAAATTCTAGTTGTTTACTAACAGATTTGGACATAGCCGTGGGAACATGTTTCAAATGGGGGGTGCTGTGGGGATGACACCAGGGCTGGTTCTGACCAATGTGCTGCTAGGCAAAATGTTAGCTGGCAATGAAAAACCTCTACAAAAGACCAATACACTGCAAAAAGAGAAATATTTTGACATGGTGGACAGCTTATATAACAAGGCTTCAAATGTATTATATTTTATAACATGTTTTAATTGGGGGGGTGGACTTCACATCCTCTAGGGGGGTCCGGGGGTACTCCCCCGGGAAGATTTTTTTATCATTTTAAAGTAAAATGCTTCAATCTGGTGCACTTTGAGCGCCCAATTAGAGACTGATCTAGGGGGTACAACTCTAAACACCCATATGAAAAAGATCGGTTTGCATTTTATTAATCAAATAAGTAGGTATGTGAACATTTCCAATAACCTACCATGGCCAATAACAAATAGATGTAACTTATTTTATTTGTGTTGTTCCTTCATATCTTATTTTACCAGTTAACATTTATTTATTTATGTATATTTTAGAAAATCTCTCCAGTTTTAAACAATATTTTTGGTTTACTGTCCTATAGTATACATTGCAATGATTTCAAACCTGTTTTTATTTATCCTAATAATTATAAAGGTGTGCCTTGGAAATATTTGTTAACATAAATTGTGATCAAAACGTTTGAGACCCACTGAGATAACTTCGACTAAAGTGAACTATCTAAGCCCTCAGAGTCCTTTACCTCACTGAGCCTCTCAGTCTGACAGGAGAGGACTCTCCCTCCACATTATTGTAGAAACAGCTTCTTATATCCGTTAGCGCAGCAGAAGCTAACAACAATCCCCGCCGGTACCGCGGTATCCCCTCTCTCTATCTCTCTCACTTTGGCTGTGAGCTGCGGGCGCCTGCTAAGCCAACATCCCCCACTTTCATCACTTACAGCGCCCATCGTACAGGGCAAATGGAAAATGTAACCGGGGTGAAAAGGGTGTTATCTTTACTTAACTATGAATGTTGTTACATCAAGGCTGAAAATTCGTTTTTTTTTTTATTATATCTTGTGGAAGTGCAGATCCCCTGTCCTCCACCAGGGGGTGCTGCAGCACCCTCAGCACCCCTACTTCCCACGGCCCTGGATTTGGAAACCATATTTGTTACACAAAACGTATTTTTCACATAAATGGCAACACCACCACCTTTTTTAGGACGGTCAGTGCGATATACATTGTAACCATTTATGTAAATGTCAGAGGCCAAGACGGATTTGTCTAGCCACGTTTCTGATAAGACAATGACATCAGCATCAGTTGAACTCGCCCAAATACGGACAAAATCTAATTTAGGTAACAGACTGCGCACATTTAAATGAATTAAACCTAACCCCGATCTAGAAATAAAATCAGCAGGAGTAGCTATTTGACTAAAACTACTAGGTGGACGCGGATTTGGCTGTACATTTCCTGATAGTAATAACAATAAAAATACCAAGCACCTTTTCCTCTTAATCAACACACATACATTGTCAGCTGTTCTAGAGTCACCAGCAAACTTCGCGAAAGTGAGATTAGAGTTAAAAAAACTATTCTGAACGACCATTGTGGCAGGCATGTGAGAAAGACAGACATTTGACGAAATGAATGTCCGCGACAGTGCAACTAGCAATTGTTTGTGCAACCCATCCGAACTTGAGGCTTGATGTGCTGCGGTGATATGCGAATTCCTTTTTGCATAATTTGCAAACAACCGTGCTCTTATCCATCCGTCCGTTTTTTAAAACAAAATGTCCCATCCACGGGGCCAACCAAAGCGGTCTCAACAGCTTCTTATTTCATGTTTGACTATTGTTCACTGTGGTTTGTTGTTGTCTGAAGTCATGAACGTTAGTTGGTGCTCCAGTATAATCGGTACCCCTGAAACTCATCCAGTGAGAAACGTTCCGCGCTGCAAAAATAAATGCGATTAAAATGCGTTAATTTTTGTGTAATTAATCAATCTTAATTAACGCGTTAAAGTCCCGGCCCTAGTTTCAACCTGTCACCTGTCAGAATAGAGACGAGGCAGTGCATTGAATGGCGTGATTGGACCGCGAACCAGTCAAGTGATTCATTCAGGAAATGAAGCAGTTGCTGGTTCGGACGTCACATGTCAAGTGATTTGAAGCAGTTGTTGCTTCGGAAGTCATATGTCACGTGATTTGAAGCAAGCTTCGAAGCACTGCTTCTATGGAATAGGAAGTCCAGGGTTGAAGCTCCGTTCGAAGCTTCAGTGTCAAACTGCCATCGCTAGTATTCTCTGTTGACCTCTTTTATCGGCCTAGTTATTCGAAATTCTTGATTTATGATGTTTTCTGTGGACTTTTGGGTAAATAAAAAACCCTGTTTATTTAAACCACTCCTGTGTCCTGTTGTTAATACCCTTCACTGTTTATTCATCATTCAATTTATTCTAAATGTTATTCTGTAGATTGTGTACATTACTTTTCACTTTACTGCTTTTTGCACTACTGGTTAGAAGCTAAACTGCATTTCGTTGTCTCAGTACCTGTAATCTATGCAATAACAATAAAGTTGAATCTAATCTTGAGCAGGAACAAATGTATTTACTTGGTACATATCTGACATTAACGATTAAACACATTTGTGCATTCTTTATAAATGCAAACTGGTCAAGACCAATGACGGAAGTAGTTTTGCAAAGTAGTGGTAGTGGTTGAATCTTTGTAGATTCAACTACTACAAAGTAGTAGTTGAATCCTACATGTCTTTTACATGTAGGATTCAACCCTCCTTGTATTGATTTGTTTTAAAATGAACAGACACTTGAGTCATTAGTTTGTAGTGGTATAATAATTGTTCATCTGCAACGAAGAACGCAAATTCCGCCATTGCAAACCGAGTCAAGCCGACTCCGAGCTGTCCGACTTCAGGCAAGCTTTTTGAGACCTCCCCCAGCTGCAATCGGCTATTCTCGTCTACTTTCGAGCCGCCACAATAATAATACAAATGATGATTATTATCTTACTTTTGTCTATTTTTATTCCTCTGTGTTGCGTTTTTAAGTTGCAAAGACACATTCTTGCAAAGACATAGGGTCTTACAAATAATATATATCTACTAAGTAAATAAAATATCTAGTATAGCCAAACTAGTAATTACACTGCATCAAGATTATATATATTAAGACAATTATGTTGGTTTATTTTAGCTATAAATGGGGTTTTTCGGTTGGTCCTTTCTTTTTTGGTTACTGTGATCTTCTACAGTACATTGTTGGTTACTGTGATTATCTACGGCAGCGGTTTTCAAAGTGTGAGGCGCGCCTCCCCTGGGGGGCGCCAGAGAGCTTCAGGGGAGGCGCAGCGTGAGACACAAAAGAACGAGAAAAAGACGAGTAAAGTGACACTTGCCCACTTGTGGCTGTCTGTGGAGACCGAGTTCCCCCACCTCGCCAAAAAGGCTGTAGAAGTGCTCATTCCCTTCACCTTCACCTACCTGTGTGAGTGCAGGTTTTCCGCATTGACTTTGATCAAAAGCAAGTACCAGTCAAGGCTGCAGCCAGAGGATGATCTGCGTTTATTCCTCTGTGCATCAAAGACGCAGACTCATTGTTCCCACTAAAGTAGGGGTGAGTGTAATAAGGAGGCAAAGTTGACGTTCAGTGTGTTACCGGGAACATAGGATTTATCCACCATGTTGAAAATGTTAAAAAAAATATGTCTTGAGAACACGGCGTGTGGAAATATACGGGTCGTGCTGCAGCTAGATGTGACTGTCCTCTGTAAAAAGGTGTCGGCGACTGACATGCAAGGAAGAACGGCTGTCCACACAGGCTGTTCCAACTTTAACAACTGTATTAACTTCCAGGGTAGTGAATTGAACATGCAATTGTAATTGGGTGTGTGGTATATTTTCATGTACGGACACGCATGTTCCACAACACACAAACTGAACAACACTCAATTTTCCGATCGCTACCAGCGTCCTTGCGATCTTGTTATAATAACGAGTGCACGTTACAGATGAAATATGGCTGAGACCATTCGGGCTTATTCTAGAGGGGTGCAAGGAATAGTCCAAGTAGTGGGGGAGTTTTATATAATATGTTTAAAACATAAAAATAAAAAGGTTTAAAAAAGTTATTGTTTAATGTTTTAAGGAGATGACGCTACTCAGCCAATCAAATCGGTGCAGTCAGCACGATAGATTCAAACACACACAGAGACACGACAAGAGGAGAGCAACAGTCGGAGTAATTTCAAATGGCGGAAGGTAGACAGCGAAAACAGAGCATTTAATTACATTTTCTCTTACTGGACCTCTTTGAAATGCAATTGAATACCCCTGCATTATAGCAACAACAACAATAATATTATAATAATAATAATAATAACAGCAATAATAATTGGGAGGGGGGGCGCGGCTGTTCTTATGTTCTCTGAGGGGAGGCTCATCTACCCACACTTTGAAAACCCCTGATCTACGGTACATTGTTGGTTACTGTGAATTGAATATCCGCAGTACATTGTTGGTTACTGTGATTATCTACAGTACATTGTTGGTTACTGTGAATATCTACAGTACATTGTTGGTTACTGTGATTATTTAGAGTACATTGATGGTTACTGTGAATATCTACAGTACATTGATGGTTACTGTGAATATCTACAGTACATTGTTGCTTACTGTGATTATCTACAGTACATTGTTGGTTACTGTGAATATCTACAGTACATTGTTGGTTACTGTGATTATTTAGAGTACATTGTTGGTTACTGTGAATATCTACAGTACGTTGATGGTTACTGTGCATATCTACAGTATACATTGATGGTTACTGTGATTATCTACAGTACATTGTTGGTTACTGTGAATATCTAGAGTACATTGTTGGTTACTGTGATTATCTACAGTACATTGTTGGTTACTGTGAATATCTACAGTACATTGTTGGTTACTGTGATTTTATACATTACATTGTTGGTTACTGTGAATTTATACAGTTGGGACGTTACTACTGCTATTTCTACAGTAACTCCAGAGTTGCTCTAATTTTTGGTTGGAAACACGGTATTATACTCTAAAATGGTATACAGAACAGTAATTTACTGTGCACAAACACTGTAAATAACTGTGGATTTCACAGCCATTTTTTACAGTGTACTTTTCTGTCCTGATACTGCCTCAGTTTTCCTGACTATTGAGACACCGGCTTGAACTTTGCTAATATGCATAGAGTCATTCTCCTGAAAGAGGGGCACATTTGGAGAGCTATGTCGATTAAAAGAGCTCTTACAAATGTGCCATAATTTCAGAAAATGACTTACCATAATTTCTGTTTCAAAAGCCTCCAAATTAATCCTAGTGTACTGTATGCCCTAGAGGTGACGCATGGAGAACATATATAAGTGTCTGTGATATAGGGGAGGCATGAAAGCAGCCTTTTGAATAAAGCCTGATGCAACCCCAGATTCACATCACACAGAATGCATTTCTATACAAATCCCCTTTCATTTGGTGCAATCAGCTTGATTTTAGTCCAATGGACTCCAATGGGAGTTATTGACGTTTAAAATTGCTGAGGGCAGAACCACTTTTTGGTCTGCCGCTCTATTTTTCTCTTTCTCTCTCTGACTGTAATTACAATATGCTCGCTATCATTTTGTGCATTTTTGAATAGCACATCTAAAAAGGAGCTTGTTGGTTCATTAAATGTGCTGTGAAATCCAACGCTCCGCAGCAACACTGTCCGGATGCAGACCCAGACAGGGCTCCGTTTGGTAGGACTGACATTAATAGATAGCCAGCCTCAGTGGCAGAGCTTTCCTGCAATAACCCATCAGTCAGTTCTCAATCCTGGTGTGGATGTGCCCACCCTTACCCCTTTTGCACCTATGTGACTGATGACTTGTGCAGCCCTGCCAATGCAGAGCTGCAGTGGAGGAAAGCTTTGTCATTTTCTGCTCTGAAGTGAGAGCTATAGCGTCTATAACCACCATTAGAACCTGGGGTTTTATGTGACCTTATGTCGCCTCTGGAAAATTCACCTCTGCAAGTGGAGAGGCACGTACTGGACTTTGACCTCAGGGGTTACGGTTGTTGGGGATAACAAATTCAATACTTTCTGGTACAGAAAACAATTCTTCAAAGAAGAAAAACCAAACCCAGGTAAGTTTATAGGAATGAGGTCAATATAAAATTGTAAAAATAAAAATCTGGAAAAACATGAACTTTTACACAATGAAACCATAGCAGTAACATTAAGGAATGGGACTGTTGTTTATGGACACCTACCATATTATTGATACAGTGGGCTGATCCAAATCCCCCCACACTAGTGTCTTAACCTCCTAAACATATAATCCCCCTCCCATTATTTATTTATTATTTATTTAATGTGTTGCTTATTTATGATTGTTTCATTTATATATTTGTGTAAATTGTTATTATTATTATTATTATTATTATTTATTATGAATGATGTATTTAATGTATTGATTATTTATCATTATATAATTAATTAATTTGATTCATTGTGATTATTATTTTCTTTTTTATTATTATTAATTATTATCATTATTATTAATTATTATTATTATTATTTTTATTATTTCATTTTTATTTTCCTAAACTAAGAGTTATGAGTTACCTGAAGCAAGAAATTGAAAAAAAAACAGTAAGCAAACATGTGAATATCTTTATATAAGCTGAAATAAAAGCTTCTGTAAATAAAAATAAAACCTAGTTCTATGTGCTGTACATCAAAATTAACATAAATATTTTTGGACAAAAAAAGAAAGAAATTAAGTTATCCATCTTTTGTTATTTTCTTCCATCAGAGATCCTAATGAAATTCTACTGAATGTATCTCATCATACATTAGCCTCTGATATAAGAGATATTACATTACATCACAGTTTGTGAGCAAGACCTTTTGTTTTGAAAGCCTGAGAAAAATCTACCAAAGTAATCAGTGAGTCATTGGTATTGATTAACAGCTCTATCAATGGAGCAGCAGAGATCATATCTTACTATTCTATATGCTATAAATACAAAAACCAGGGGAGCAATTATAATCTTAAAGCCCTGACACACCTACCCGACTTTGGGAGTCAGAAGCCGTCAGAGGCCGTCAGAGGCCGTCAGAGGCAGTCGGGCATTCGCGACGCCCTAATCAGGTTGCTGTGTCCCGCACCGTTGTTGCTTTACGGCATATTTTCACACCTCACGCGGCCGATTCAAGATATTGAATCTTGTGCTCGGCCAAAGAAAGTCGGCCAAAGAAATCACTCTGATTGGCTGTTGCCTCTTTTGAATGACAAATACACACTACAGCTGCCTGCTGGTAAGGACAGTTATTGCCACTCGTCGACTGAAGTCTTTGCTGTGTGTTCGTAGGCGGCGTAGCCGATGCAGGCGATGTAGCGGACGTAAAAGTCGGGACGCCTTCGGTACGCGTTCTTTGGTCTCAGGTTGGTGTGTAGCGGCCTTTACAAGGCAGCCTCCGTTTGTGCAACATATGCAGAGTCACAGGTGCTGTATGGTCGGAGTGGACCAGGTGCCAGGTATTCGGGGATGTGAGGGACAGGATGTATTAGTAGAAAGCATGATGAGTGTGACCCTTCCAGCAGAGACACCGAGCGATAACAAGTACTTGGCACGGGCGCTCACACTGATTGACTCGTCTCCACAGTGGGCGAGATAAGTCTCTGTCAACGGCGGATACTTGTGCCAACACAAGACCATTAACGTTGTTGTTTTTTTACACACAGCATTAAAATGCAATCAGTGTGACTTATTGTGGTCAGTTGCACATCAAGATAGGATCACCGCCATTTTTTCACACCATTTACTTGATGCTGAACCCAATTACAATGAAGGTCATTGAATGCCTATTTGTGCGTATGTCTATCTGCTGTAGAATTGAAGATAGATCACATGTAGGTCTTCAGTCTTTATTGTGATGTTGTATGACTATGTTTTTATGACTTACTATTGTGTGTATCTATATTTGAAACAACGTATTATTTATTTTCAATTTATTTAATAAAAAAAGAGAACACTATTAACAGTTTACACAATTGTTTTAGACATTTGTATTGATAGTACAACTAATGGTAAACTCTATCAACATATACCAAAACCTGAACAAATACAAAAGTCTGAGTCAAAAACTAAAAAAGAAATGACAGATATCTGAATAACCTAATTACAAATGAAAGAGTAGCAACACATTTCACTAAATAAAGGATAATATTGAAAGAGTACAGATATAAATGTTCATTTATTACATGTTCTTATAGATTTTACATAGATTTTTGGAATGACTGTAATAAAGTGCTGTTAGCCTAGCATTTTTCCCTACAGTACATCAGTCTTAAACATGTAGGTTTTAGATTTTTTTCTTTGTTAAAGGTAGCTTGATATAAATGTAAAACAATATTATATGTTTTTTTTATCATCAACATTACAAACTTTGCAAAAGTAAAGTTTTGGGATTAGACTCAGTGCTGATTAAAACACTAGACCACAATATTTCTCTCTAAGCTCTCTGTATGACATTGTTTTTGGTCACTGCAAGCCATTATAAAAGTGTTTCAATGCAGGGAACATTTAATTTCAAGTTTTATTTCAAAACTGGTCTTAATAAAGGTTTAAGTAAATGTTCATGGATTATTTGCCATTGTTTTTGAAAGACATAAAACACCTTTATGTGATAGAGTTGATCTCAATGGAATCGGAAGATTTACTAGAAAATAGAGTCCATTTAATTGAATTAAATGTCTTGTAACTCGTATTCTTACTTCATTTCATACAAAATTTAAAAGTACCATTTCCTTTTTTATATGTAAATTGGTATTATTAAGTCTAGGTAATGTGTTGCTTGTTTTCCACCAATTGTGCCTCAGGTCATGTATTTCTGAATTAGGAGATCACATTTGAAGAAAAAACACCAATAATGAACAGAGAAAAGGGCAAACATATTACATTTGCACTTTATTTATAAAAATAGCCTAAGGCTCTTTCTGTACTGCACCCAGTGTTTGTTTAGCATTTTCTTTCAGTCGGATTTTTAAGAGAGGGCAGGTTCAACAACATGGAGCATATCACCACTGTGTGAATTTAAAATGTCACTCATACAAACATTTAATTGATCTTTCAAAAACAGGAATTCATTGAATTATACTAAATCATTTTTGGCCACTAAGGCTTCACAACCTGATTCATGTTAGTCTAATGTCTATGATTATTAATTGATTTGCAATGTATTATTATAAAACCTAGGTAATAACCAGACTCATTGATTGGCCAACCAAACATGCTGGTTTAATTATTCACAAATACAAACCGGTGAGTTATCTAAAAAGCTGATTATTAAATATCATGTTTGCATATTTGGTTTGTGCTCCTGCTTGTCATCATGACATCTTGTGCTTACATTAATTATTATTGTTCTGATACATAAGAACAGGCAAACTCATAACAGTTACAGTATAATGGTCAGTAATAGCTTTTAAAACACCATCATTACAGTGAGATACAAAGATACAGATCACACTGTGTTGTCATGGTTCTTTCTCTAAAAAAACAAACATGATGTTGAAAACAAATATGAGCTGGCTAACTTGAAGAGCTAGCCATTATCATTACTAGCAAGCTAACAAACTGAAGCCTTTCTCATTCATGTACGTTTTTCTGTTGTTCTGTTGAGACACACTGCTCTGTATAAAAGAGTAAGGCAGGGATGTTGTTCATTATTTGATATTACCAACACATCTCATGAAAGGACCAAAAGCAACAATCCATTAGTGAATCCCTCAATTCATTTTGCATCTTCCTCTCACAGTCTGTGGCACTCAGCAAGAAGCATATGTGTTGTTTGTGTAGACATAAGAGGAAGTATACTTACATTTAACATAAAGGTTCAGTTATTTCCTTTAACAGATGGGCACTATAGTCTACAGCAAATGGAAAGGAGTAAAAAGTGCTTTTTAGAGAGTATTTTGAGCCGTGGATTTGATGAAGTAACAAAGTGTATGTTGGACTGACACAATGAAGGGAATACTGATGAAGCAGCATGTCGCATTGCAACACTGTGGTTTAAAGACAATACTTGTTGGCATTAAAAATGTGGAAAACATGGGACATATTCCTAAAAACGTATTTTTCTGTTGCGCTACCTATGAACAAGCCAAATATCAGCTTCGCCTGAATTTTGCACAACATTCAAAATACTTATTTAAGTTTTTAATAAAAAGCAGCATCATACAGTAGCCGTCCCTTCACCTTTCAATCAGCAGGTTTAAATTTAACTGGGGCTATAAGCATAGCTCGCTAGCAGGACGGTTAAAAGCATGGATGTACAATATGTATAGATACAAAAAAAAACATGTTTATTATTTGATGATCAGAGTCATGCTTTTTCCCGCATGGTTAGGCTTCATTCTGAGCTAGGCTAGCAAAAGGTAAAATAACTTGATAGCTAAATAGCACTAAGATAATCTGCTTCTACTCTTGATTCATAATAGGTACTGTAGGATCCATAGTACAGAAGTGTTTTGAGGAAACTATTCTTAATGTACAACTGAAACAAATCTTAGTCTGCATGTATACATATTTTGAAAATAATTAAATGTTTTCACAATAACCAGAATATTCACTATTATTAATAGAGGATTCGGCCGACCTTCGCATTTTGTATTATTTATTTCCGGGGGATGGGACTTTCTCAACAGAAACTTTTCAATGGGGGTCTCTGAAGTAATTTACTCCTGCCACTGCACCGCTTTGCCATTATGTTCCACACAGAGTATTCCCAACTGTTTTTCTTTCCTTAATGGGATGCCTCACACACGTCTTGTCTTAGATGACACGGCATGCTGCGCTCTTCTCCCTTCCTACACTGTTGATTCATTGGCTGGTGGATTGAGAGGCTTCACTTGCAATTTGGGAAAATAATGTAATCTCAGGATGGGCAGAATTGTTGAACCCTCTCTGAGATTACTCTCTCCTGTCTGCCTCAGTGATTACTGATCACAGGCAGAAGGAAGAAAAGCAAGTCTTCCCTCTATTGTATGCTTCTATTTTCAGTCTCACCTCATCTGTCTGGCGAGAGTCATTTTCGATAGGGTTTGAGAATTGGCAGTCTCTCTGCTACTCCCCTCCCTGTTTTCATTGCTTGCTTTGTGGTAGTGTGTTAAAGTCCAAGAGTAAAAGTTTTGTTTCTGTCTTGAATCCACTCGGGTTGGTTTGCAATAGGGGTGCACCGAATGGGAAATTCTTGGCCGAAACCGATACCGAAAATAGGAAACAGTTGGCCGAAAACCGAATGCCGAAAGGCCGAAATGATTAATAGAAATATATATATATATATATATATATATATATATATATATATATATAATGTATACATTTTTTACCAATGTTGTTCAGCTGCCTGATTATGGAAAAATAAATGATTATGGCAAAACTTAACTGAAATAATAATCACCAGTCTGCGACCTTCAGCACTCACTGGATCGGTTCGCAACCGAGTGTGAAGCAGCTGGGATGAGGATCAGCACCTCCAAATCTGAGGCCATGGTTCTCAGCAGGAAACCGATGGACTGTCCACTCCAAGTAGGGAATGAGTCCTTACCCCAAGTGAAGGAGTTCAAGTATCTCGGGGTCTTGTTCTCGAGTGAGGGAACAATGGAGCGTGAGATGGGTCGGAGAATCGGAGCAGCGGGAGCGGTACTGCAGTCTCTTTACCGCACCGTTGTGACGAAAAGGGAGCTGAGCCAGAAGGCAAAGCTCTCTGTCTACCGCGCCATTTTCGTTCCTACCCTCACCTATGGTCATGAAGGATGGGTCATGACCGAAAGAACGAGATCGCGGGTACAAGCGGCCGAGATGGGTTTTCTCCGCAGGGTGGCTGGTGTCTCCCTTAGGGATAAGGTGAGAAGTTCGGTCATCCGGGAGGGACTCGGAGTTGAACCGCTCCTCCTTCGCGTCGAAAGGAGCCAGTTGAGGTGGTTCGGGCACCTAGTTAGGATGCCACCTGGGCGCCTCCCTAGGGAGGTGTTCCAGGCACGTCCAGCTGGGAAGAGACCAAGGGGTAGACCTAGAACCAGATGGAGGGATTATATCTCTTCTCTGGCCTGGGAGCGCCTTGGGATCCCCCAGTCAGAGCTGGTTGATGTGGCCAGGGAAAAGAAAGTTTGGGGCTCTCTGCTGGAACTGCTACCTCCGCGACCCAACCACGGATAAGCGGGAGAAGATGGATGGATGGATGGATGGATGGATAATCACTATTCTGTTATTGTGTTTTGATTTCACGTGGTGGCGTAATCCCGAAGTGGTGAAAGTCCTTGCAGTTACACCCCCTCGAGAAATGTCAGCTGAACACGTTTTACGTTTTGCCTCTTTCTCTGTTATTTTTAAATATCTCCAAGCGGCAGACATGTTGGCTGTGAGCCAGCCGCGAGCATGGTCGCACGCCGTGCTTGTCGCCGCGTTTTGATTACGTCATCACAACAACACGTTAGCTTACCAGCGTAACTCTGTTCTCTGACATTCGGTGATATTCGAAAGCCGAAAGGGCCTTTTTAACCATTTTCGGCCGATAATTTTCGGCGGCCGAATATTCGGTGCATCCCTAGTTTGCAATCAACACTTTTTTAATATAATATGAGATGTACATGTGATTCAGCTTGTTCACAATTATGGTAATCCAACAATGCAATTTATTCCCATCTGTGGCGGGATTTGACGCTCATGGAAGCCCGGCATTCGTTTGTGTCGGCTGCCCTTAAAGCCAATGTGAGCGTCCATTCCCATTGGATAACGGAGAATTGTACACCCGGAAGTAAGTATTCCCCTTACTGTCGATTGATTTTAAAGTGATATCTGTTAATTACACAACATTGATTGGTTTAAATTGTGTGCAATGCTTTTGTATTTTTCCCCTTCGATTCGGAGAAACAAATATTTTTTCGGAGTAAAGGATGGCAGAAGACACTACACTACCCAGAATCCCCAGCTATCGTTTAGGACTACACCATGTGCTCTGTTTGAGAAACCCCGTGATTAGTTCTCAAGCTCTGTGATTGGTTGACCTCCAACTGCATTCCATTCATTCCAATGGCTGGTGTCTATGTCACTTGATCTTCAAATTTCTCCCTGCAGAAAAAACAAACATGGCCGAACTTCGTATTCTCGGTGAAAAATGCCTATTTTAAAGTTAGTTTGGCCATTAAAATGCGTTTTGATGTCATTTGATGCGAGAAATATGAGTTGTTATTTCAGATTATGTGTGCAGTGGATGTACATAATCTTTAGTTTGCTAGTTATTACGAAGATTACTTCAGTAAATTGCGTCCATAGAACGTTTTCATTGTTACCAAGGTGGTTGCTAGGGACGCTGCTATCGATATTATTTCTATTATGTTGTGTAAGTTTTTAATGGTGTTATCTTTATTGCTACCCCCTTCCCCGTCAATGTATAGCGTTGGTCCACAGCGCAAACGTATTAGTTTAACAAAATCTGCATCTAAAATTGTGGCATAGATACGTTATTTTCCCCTGTGCAATTCCAGTCTCACATCTCACATCACATCGTCATTAACAAATACCGGAAACAGACCAAAAATATTTCAAAAAAAAAAAATAATACTTTATTCCGAGTGTGCTTGCTTTTCTCTTTGAAAGTCATCACATAACGGCATTGTAATACACGGTTCGGCTGCATTAAATATTACATATCTGCCGTAGTTCTCTATTTATAGAGCCCTGATGAGAAGACTTCTAGACAAACATGAGGAACTGCCGCCAACACTGAAAACATGACGTGGATCATAAATATATCAGCAATTAAACAACATCTTACATTTCTTTTCACACAATACGTCTCCTTGCAGTATCAACACTAATTCGGCTGACTTTTATATTTGATCCAATTGGTAGATAGGCTGTATTTGCACCATAAAGGTGCACAGCTGATATAAAGGGACACCTAGTGGTTAAAGCATGTTATTTAATTTCATTATTTGGTAACACTTTATTTTGATAGTCCATAGTTAACACTCTATAAGTCATCAGTTGACATTCAACAACACTGTTTCAACAGACAAGTAACATGCATTCAACTAACTGCCAGTAGAATATACATTAACCATTAGTTGATGATCAACAGATAAGCAACTAAAGTTCAGTCTATTACAGTAAGCATTAGTTGATGATCAACAGATAAGCAACTTTAGAGTTTAGTTGACTATTACATTAAGCATTAGTTGATGATCAACATATATGCAACTTTAAAGTTTAGTTGACTATTACATTAAGCATTAGTTGATGATCAACGGATAAGCAACTTTAGAGTTTAGTTGACGATCTGTTGATCTTCAACTAATCTAGAGTTGACTATTAGTATACTTTTAGTAGGTTCTCCATTAAGAGTTTGTAGGCATGTGTTAGGACTATCCAATTCAAGTGAAAAACAGTTGAGAACAGTAGAAAGTCTATAACCTATCAACAGAACACATACATTCATCCACTAATTATATGCAACAGACATGGGAATAAAGCGAAATGTTTTGCACAACTGATCACGAACACTGGATAACTGAAGTCAATACCAGGCTATAAAGCACAGTAGAACAAACACTATACAAAGCAACAGCTCATCCCCTTTTCTGTCAGTTAATTCTGAATGTGGGTTGAGCGTTGTTGTTGTTGTTGTTGTTGTAGTAGGGGGGGAGTTTTTTCATTTTGGAAAGCTACTTTGGGGAAGTTTTTTGGCGACCTGTTAATAATTATGTTTAGATGTCCTTTAGTAGGATTGAATGTGGTTCACAACTGTTCAGTTTTTACTTGTTGTATATTATTAAAATAAAAAAGCTTTCTTTCTCTGATATGCTGTGTATAGTGTTTGTTCTACTGTGCTTTATAGCCTGGTATTGACTTCAGTTATCCAGTGTTCGTGATCAGTTGTGCAAAACATTTAGCTTTTGTCTGTTGCATATCATTAGTTCAAATCCAATTTTGGATAGTCTGCCGTGGTTCCATCCCATTTCAAGTGCTGTTCGATGCTCGGCGTAACCCTTGGAGCACACTCTCCAATCACAGAGCTTGAGGACTATCACGGGGTTTGTCAAGCGAAGCGGAGAGAATACTTACTTCCGGGTGTAATATTCTCTAAAGCAAATGAGCTGCTCTGACCCTCGGTCCTGACCCCTGACGGACTCCAACTTGTGTTGTTTAATCAAACAAATAAATAAACACAAGGATAATTATGTGTTATTGTTGAGTAAATGGAGAATAATACGTTTGCGCTGTGGACCAACACTACATTGACAGGGAAGGGGGTAGCAATAAAGATAACACCATTAAACAGTTACACAACATAACACAAATAATATCGATAGCAGCGTCCCTAGCAACAAGTAACAAGTAGTTAATAATAATAAAAGACATTAAGAAAAAGGCATTTTAAACAGTCATTAAAAAGCAACACAATCTACCTGCATTGCATTACTCTAAACGTGTAATAACGTGCTTTAACCAGTAGGTGGTTTGGGTTAAAAAGCTGTCAAGTTTAGAGTGTTAACAAAATAAAATATACTGCTGTTTCTGGTTTAGTTTACGACGGATATATTTAGTTATTGTTTTGATATTTGTAACACAAAAGCGATGGAAAAAACCCACAGCAACACAGAAAAGATGGTCTTAACATGACCCAGCGGTCTAGTAGTTAATAAAAAACAATAATATCAAAACAAAATATTACTTCTAACTTTATTGTGAAATTCAAACTGAACGGTAAAAGAATAGTTTCCGGTCTATTCTGAGCCCGATCTCTGTAGATAAATAAAAATAAAGAACTATGACAGATGTGTAATATATTTAATGCAGCCGAACCATTTATTACAATGCATTCATGTGATGACTTTCAAAGAGCAAAGCAAGCACTGCTGAATAAAGTATGATTTTATCTTTTACGAAACTTTTTTTTTCATATGGAATGCAGTTGGAGGTCAACCAATCACGGAGCTTGAGAACTAATCACGGGGAATTTCAAACATAGCACATGGTGTAGTCCTAAACGATAGCTGGGGATTCTGGGTAGTGTAGTGTCTTCCGCCATCCTTTACTCCGAAAAAATATTTGTTTCTCCGAATCGAAGGGGAAAAATACAAAAGCATTGCACACAATTTAAACCAATCAATGTTGTGTAATTAACAAGGATAATCTGGTGTTTTGTAGTCGATGAGTAGTGCAGATATCACTGTAAAATCAATCGACAGTAAGGGGAATACTTACTTCCGGGTGTACAATTCTCCGTTATCCAATGGGAATGGACGCTCACATTGCCTTTAAGGGCAGCTGACACAAACGAATGCCGTGCTTCCATGAGCGTCAAATCCCGCCGCAGATGTGAATACATTGCAAACAGTTGAAAGCTATTTGCGTCTCTTTATGAAGCTGAAGGAGCCTAGGAGCGTCACAACTGCATTCCACGGGACCCTGACCAAGCGTCGCTCCTGGACGTTTATGGAGTGAGAGTGTGTTGGGTAATCATTCAAAGTGCAAAGAGCTTTTCAAAACTGCTTTGGTGGTTATTATATTAAAACTCTTATCCATGGACATTTTAAAAGGAACACAGTATAGTACAATGGTTATGGTATGTAAGGGATAAAAACTTCACATGGTGATCAGGATCCCGACCAAAAGTGAAAGGTTATTACATCCCCATGGCCCTAATGATAATGGGAGGCATTGCTACACATTATGCCTCTTAAAAATGGATCAAATTTCTTCCATTAAGAAAAAGTAGTCCGTTCCACCGCATACAACAGGCTGTAACTGTCCAAGTCTGTTCAATTTTTTCCATGAACAAGTCTTTAAACACTGCCAGTGCCCACACTGAACCTTGTTCCCATCAGTGTTTACTTCCTGTCTGTCTCCTTCTGCCGATTCCTGTTGTCTATCGTGATATATTTCGCCTGTCTTCCTGTGTGTTTTTCTCTAACGTCAAGCGCTCTGTCTTTTAACCTCTTTTCTATTCTTACCCTCTTTTTCCTTTCTTTAATGGGGACAGTTTAGCCATCATGAATAGACACTTTCATGCTCTTTTTTTTAATAAAAAATAGATACTTAGAATAATTATAATTATCATCAATGGACATCAATGGACATGGAATGTACTCTAAATGTATTAAAGCTTTTAGTCTACTATTCCATCATTCAAAGGTGTTTTTCACTATAGGTAATGTTTTTCTTTTGGACGGATACTATAATTTACATTTTGTTTCTATGTTCAATCTGAATTTACTTTAAAATAAACAAATGCTATATTGATTCTGACACTTCTACATCCAACTCACAGATGTAACTTTGCTTTTAGAAAAAGGATTATTAATTTACCCCTTTTAGAAGTGAAGTTATAGTCATTTGTTCTGGGAATGTAATTTTCGAGCCAGAGGCCTGAAAAACAGGCTTGGGGCTTAACAGGTTAGTTGCTTTTGACCTTTAGTAAGTTTGGTACCTTTAGTAAAATAAAACCTTTTTTTTAAATATTAAATATATAGATATTAAAAGATCCTTTTTTGTATTGCCTAGAGGTGAAAAACTAGTTACTTTTCTAGTTACAGATATGGTCTTGGCAAAACTACATCATTGTATGTTAATCCATACAGCGGGATGAGAACCATTATTGTAAGACGGAACATCATCTACGTTTCTCAACCTCAAAACCTTTCCTATCTCTTTTATCGAGCCACAGAGGGTGAAACGTGGCTAGAGTGTAATGCACCTTGTAGAAGAAAGTCTCTGAAAGTTTTAGGTGTAAATGGTGCGTATGAAGATGTTGTCAGAGTTGTGTGTAAAGGACTGAGTTTCAGTTTAGGATAGGGGAGAAAAAACGACTCATCAAGATATCTGAAAGAGTCTTTCCAAAAGTTAATGGTCCAATTAAAGTGTCCGTCCCAGTGACAAATTCCTTTGAAGCCAAGCGTTGGCCTCCCAGTCTCAGAGGCTCTTCCTTAACAGAAGGAGAGAGTGCACATCACCATTCACGCCCACTGTTAAACGATCTCATCTGTTGAGACTTACTGTGATGAATGGTAAGAGTAAAGGAAGGATGAGAGGGGAGTGGAGGCTGAATGGCTGTCTTGCATCAATGTAGACCAAAGAGAGAAGAGAAATTGTGGCCATTACTATTTCTGACATGGTGAGATGGATGTCACCCGTATTTGCCATCAGATTAGGGAAGCCAGGCGAGGTGTATCTCTCAGCCAGTACATCACATGGATGTAATTAAATGAGTGAGACCGCTGACTGCTCCTTTGAGCCTGCTGCTGGAGCCTGAACAGAAAGACCTGTAACACATAGGTAAAACAATGTGCACGGACAGATGTGTTCACATGAGGAAGATAACAAATCTACTATCGAACAATTATTAACTCTGTGAGATATACTTTTGCCAAGGCTGCTCAATCCTCCAAAAAGGAGTTATATGGATAAAAGTAAGTAAGAAATAACATGTTCTATTGAATTAAATTATTTGAACTTAAAGGGGCACTATTATGCTTTTTGGGGTTTTCCCGTAGTGTAAATGTGAAGGCTAAAACCCAGTTTCTCTCTGACACACTCCCCCCCTGCCTGAAACTCCTCCATTGGAATTATTTGTTTACTTCCGTAACATAGGGACATGTGTATGTAACACGCAGGCTTCAATTGCGTTCCAACACATTGTACTTGATTGGCTAAGGGGGCGGGGGCATCTCTAAGCGATTGAACAATCACAACAGAGAGAGCCAACTAACTAATCAGAGCAGACGGGGCTCAGACAGCATGAGACAAATTAGAGTCGAGTCACAAAATACAAATATGAACCTGAAAATATACATAATACTGTAGAGGCCCTTTAATAAGAAAATTATAAAGAGCTTCTTTAAAAAAAGCACATAATTTTTTCGCACTATTCACTGTTTCTTAACTTCTATCTGCATTACACAACAAATAAACTTGTTCCTTAACGTTTTACTAATATCTGTCAGCATGTTTTGAAAGTTCCTTACTATATTTATTGGCTCTTGGTGCCTGTGTTTGACTTTAAATATGACCCGCTTTCATCCACCGTACGCTTTCCGTGATGCTCTGCAAGCTCTGTTTATCCAGGATTTCCTCGCTGCTCTGGCGTATTATCGCCAGACTATTCTATGGTGGATGACATTGGTCCAAATCCATGAGATGGTGTTCTTTAATCCCCACTCACCCTTTTTTTGTATTGCCAGGCCCTAGTAATCCAACAGTGACCTGCATGACCAAGAAACTACACAGGCCGGAGGAAGAGTTTCTTGTTAGCTTTTGCATGGCTTTTCTCATTGCTCCTGGGAGTCCATTTTCTTTGTCCTTGTATTTTATGGTTGGCACATGTGCCACACGCTCTTGCTTCTGACATAATCTCCCTGATATTCCCTGGGAGTTGATAGTCTGCTCTTGGTGAGTAGTTAACCTGTGTGGTATGGAGAGACATTTACAGTTGGATTGGTCTCTGTTGTCATTCAATACAGCACTCTGTATTCATATAGCACCTTTGGAACAAACGAAATGCAATTATAAATGCTGATAAACAAACACTATGATATTAAAAGTAGTAAAAGGTCAATATAAAAGAACAGAAATAAAACAAGTCTTTATGATCAACAATCAAATAGTTGTAGTAGTCAAAAAAATCCATCTTAACGATGATAATAAAAATGTTTAAATAATGAAACCATTGAATTATAAGTCACCACATAAAAAAAAAGATGGGTTTTTACATAAAAGATATGAATAGTTTTTAGTCCTCTAGAATAGATGGATGTTGCAGCGTCATCGAGCACAATGGCTGAAAGCAGCATTGACAAATGTTTTCTTGGCTAAACGGACACAACCAGAGACTCTGAGGGGCCCCTTTTGTTACATAAATCAAAAGCGTTTCTAAGAGGTACTCAGAGGCACATATTCTTTCAAATCAATACGAACGGGTAACGAAGACTTAACTAGGCGTAATGTGTTCTCTCCTTTTGTGCTTAGTCAGCACTAATGCAGCATAATCCTTGATTAATAGTAGCTGATTTATTGGGTTCTTAGAACAGAAAAACGTATTGTAAGTTGCTTTGGATAAAAGCGTCAGCAAAATGCAATGTAATGTAAAAAAGAGAGAGCTTTAAGATAGTCGAGCCTGCTGGTAATAAAAGCGTTCATCAGTCTCTCTGTGATTCTCAGGGAGAGAAATGGCCTCACTTTGGAGATGTTCCTGACATGTTTAAAGTAGCACTTTTATACTTTTTGGATTTTCCTTTTCCTGTGAAGTGTTATATAGATTTGTGTGCATGTACATGATCTGCAAAGGCTAATATCCCAAAGTTCCCTTCAGAGGGAGTTTCTCTCACACACTCCCCCCCTGCCTCAAACACCTCGATAGGACTCCTATGTAACACTCACATTCGTAGGGCTCCAACACATTGTACGTGATAGGCTAAGGGATGGTATATCTCTAAGCAGTTGACCAATCACAACAGACCCGACCAGCTATTCAATCAGAGCAGACTGGGCTCTGATTTCAGACAGAGGGTGAAAAGAGGTGCAGCAGCACAGGCAGTATGAGAAAAATAAAGAAATGTTTTAACATGAAAGCATGTTAACGTGTCACAGTAGAGGCACAAAATACAATATTACCCTAAATATTTGCATAATACGGTCTCTCTAAATATTGCTTTAGTAAAAAAAAAATCAGGGCCAGCCTGAAAACCGTCAAACCTTAAGCCTTACCTCCTCCTGGATTGTAGTAAATGAAAGACAGAGGGTGTCGTTTTCTCATACTGATATTCTGCACAAACTGTGCTGTTGTATTTGCTGTAAAGTGTGTTTACTGTAGGGTATTTGTATTATATGTACAGCACTTTGGCTCGACCAAAAATCGTTTTTAAAATGTGCTATATAAATAAAACTTAATTTGATTTGATTTGAAATGTTAAATACAGAATATGTATTCACAATTCCAAATCCTCCTAAACTTTTGTCCAAGCTGGGTATTAGTAGAAAGTAATTTTCCCTGCTCACTCATGACTGCACAGTGCCTCTGAGGTATATAGATATATTTTTTTTACAGCTGTCAAACTTTATCCAGGCTTTTCCTACCATTCGACTGCAGAGCATATACAGCACGGCAAGAAATACGAGTTCATTTGTTACTAAAAATAAGTGCATGTTGCCCCGCATCATTTGGTGGATTAGAGCTTAACCAAGGACTTTTTTTGCTGTTCCAATAATTATATCGATTACAAACAATCAACAGTATCTAATAAATAGACATTGAGTTAAATGTCACAGAATTAAGCACAGTGCCTATTTATATTATATTAACGATGCATTGCATGACTTAGAAACTGCTGATACAGTATTACACTGACACATTATATGTACTTGGAATCAGGCATAAATACATTAAAATGTGATATCTAGAGGTTAGTGTGAGCTTAACTTTCAGGAATTGTACAAGTGACCACCATATATAGCAAAATGCTGCTACAGCACAGTTAAATATCCTATTTAAATGCATGGGTTGCAGCAGATGGCGCCGCTATAGAGTTGACTTGAGGTATGCAGAAATGAGAGGATCTTGGGTGGGCAGAGACTCTGAATACTGGTTCGACTTATAGATAACTTCATTTTCTGTGACAATTGCTGCTCCATTTTGCCACCTGTTGCCGAATTTCAAATGAAACAACTGTTCACTATAGGGGAAAGTGAGCTATGAACATTTGATAAGAAGGTGCAGTTGAGGTAAAAACATGTCAAAATGTAACCAGGGAAACACTGTGCACCCTGCAGTCAATGGGGAAACGTCACCACTAGTTTAACTTCATCAGTCAGCAACTTTTTCCCTCTCTCAACTTCTCAATCAATGACTCCATGCAGAGAAATAAATTCTCTCCTGCACCCAGTGTTTCACCCGCTTCTGTCTTTCCTCTGGTCAAAAACATTAAAAAAAAATCAGCAAACGATTCCCGAGCTCTACTCTGTGCTCGACTATTGAAGTGCTCCGTATTCATTTTAAATTGAAAGCAAGTTATTAGCAGGCAATTTCCCCCGGGTGTTGTGTGTTAACCAAAAGTGTTGCGTCACTATACAATGAGAAGAGGTAAAGCTCTATTATTACATGTTGAAAAATTCAAATTGACATACAGTATATTTAGCCTCTTTAGGCTCATAACTGTTGTCTTCAACAACACAGCAACTTTAATTCAAATGATTACATTATTAAAGAATACCAGTAATTCACAGTCTTTATATAAAAATAAGTTTGAATATCCTTGACCTAGCTTGGAGTGGAAACATTTTCTGGGCTGAAGACTTTTCTTTTTGCTGCTGCTTTTAATTGATATATTCATATCTTAAACTGCACTGTAACTTGTATTATCTTTGCTTTTTATCTTTGCTTTTAAATGAGTGTTTTTAAATGTCATTTCATAATATGTTTCTTAATGCTCTTCTTTGATTTTGGTAAAGCACTTTGAATTGCCTTGTGTTGAAAGGTGCTATGTAAATAACCTTGCCTTGCCTTTAACTGGAAAACAAAAAGGAGCTTTTTGAAACTGGAAATTACGTCATACAATACTGAAGGTTTATTGGAAACTTGGCAAGGAGAATAGAAGATAAACAATGCAAGAAAATACAAGTCTCATTGTATGCTCCCATCCATTGTAAACAGCCTGTCCTCCCACAAAAAACTACCATATAGGCCGATTGTTCATGCCCTTATTACGACCCAGAGACACGTTTTAAAGTGTACAGTATGTTGTTTCTTACACGACCACTAGAGGTGCTCAGTGTAAAAAACAACATGCTCCCGGCCCGTTCATTGCAAATGCCCCTGAGGGATGTTTATTCACAAATAACCCTCTCTGGAAAATCCTAAATTGTGGAATAGTTTGGCTATTAAAACGCTTTTTGATTCGATTTCTGGCGAGAAGTTTATATTGTACTCTTAGAATCCACGTCCAGTCGATGTGTTGGATCTATAGTTTGATAGATATAACGAAGAGGATTTGAGGTCTCGCCAGGAGAACGTGTACGCAGCTTCCATGTAAAGTTAGCGTGGGTGAAAACAGTTTTTCCGTTCTCGAAGTTTTCATAATAAAACCGGATATATTCCCCTCACTGTCAAATGATTACACATTGATATCTGCATCACTCATCCACTAAAAAACATCAGTTTATCCTTGTTAATTACACAATATTGATTGGTTTAAATTGTGTACAATGCTTTTGTGTTTTTAACCTTCGATTCAGAGAAACAAATAGTTTTTTCTGAGTTTAGACACACCGAAGACACTACACTACCCAGAATGCCCAGCTATCGTTTGGGACTACAACATCCGCCTTGCTTTACAAACCCTGTGATTAGTCATCCAGCCCTGTGATTGGATGTTGGAGTGGCAGTGCGACAAGGTTACGCTGAGCGTCAAACAGCTCTATAAAATTAAATGGAACCACGGCAGACCCCCCCCCCCCCCCCCCCCACCCCAGAACTACACATGCTGGCTATTGTGTGTTTTAGCAAAATGTTCTATGGCCCGTCTCTTTATAAGACGTTTTCGTATTTCCCACAATTAGAAGTTGCCAGTATTAAACTGTGTACACCCTGGAGGTTTAGGGGATACGAAACACAGTGGTGTTATCTAATTTAAAACATATAATTAATAAATGGGTGAATTAATTATCCACATGAAAACTAAGGTCAGAAGAGCTTTATTTAACAGCTGGTCTTATGTCTGTGACCCCTCCTGTTGTTCATAGATAAGCCTGAAACATGCACTTGTCAAGGTTCAGAGGCACATTTTGCAAATATGGCAGTAGCCATTGATCATCTTAAGATAAGATAAGATAAGATATACTTTATTGATCCCAAGTTGGGAAATGTTTTTGTTACAGCAGCATACTACTTTGTTCTACTCCACTACAATTCAGAGGTTAACCTGGTATTTTTATTCCATTACATTTATTTGAGTTACTTTGCAGATTCTGATTAATGATGTGAAATATAAACAACCCTTTATCAGACTTTAGTTACACCTCAGGGAAATTCAGGAAAGGTGATTATTTAATGTTGAAATAAAGCCTTATTAGTTTGTCTGTTTTGCACATCCTCCTGTTAATATATTTGGACGTCCTGCACTAAACTGTTTTATTGTAGAGATCACTACAGTATCTTTTTGATATTTTCTATTCTATATTTCTATCATGCCTTCTACTTCCCCCCAATTTTGTATGTAGGCTACTCTTAATATTTAAATGTTTTCATCAAATGAAACCTATTCAACAACAACATTCAATAACGTGCTTTAACCACTAGGCGGTGCGGGTTAAAAACCAGTGGTGTAGTTAATAAAACATAATAATATCAAACATAATATGACTATTAACTTTATTGTGAAATTAAAACAGAACGGTAAAGGAAAATACAGTTTCAGTCTCTCGATTTGAAGCTTATGCATTGTACCATGAACCTGTATAGACCTGTAACAGTCAACTGCATGAGTAGTTGGAAAGGTAGTTCAATAAATAATATCTTTAAAAACTACAAAAAAATCCCTACTACTAATTGGGTCAAATATAAAAGTCAGCCTGATTAGTGTTGATACTGCAAGGAGACGTATTGTGTGAAAAGAAATGGAAGATGTTGTTTAATTGCTGATATATTTATGATCCACGTCACATATTCAGTTGTGGCGGCATTTCTTACAGTTTGTCAAAAGGACTTCTGATCAGGGCTCTATAAATAAATATCTACGGCAGATATGTAATATTTAATGCAGCCGAGCCGTGTATTACAATGCCGTTATGTGATGACTTCCAAAGAGAAAAGCAAAAACACTCGGAATAAAGTATATTTTATTTTAAAAAAATGTTTTTCCGATTTCATATCGGATAAACACCATATCCCACCATGCATTGCGGCTAAAACAATCGATGTTTTAGCCTATCAAAACCTCTGAAAAAAGAAAGGTGTCTCTCAGAATCGAAAGAGAAAAACCTATGGGAAAAACACAAATGCATTGTACACAATTTAAACCAATAAATGTCGTATAATTAACCAGGATAAACTGATGTTTTTTAGTTGATGAGTACTGCAGATATCACTGTTAAATCATTTGATCATTGGTTTTATTATGAAAACGTCGAGACTGGAAATACTGTTTTCACCCCGTAACTTTACATGGAGGCTGCCGCATACCTCAAATCATCCTCGTAATATCTATCAAACTATAGATCCTACATATCGACTGGACGTGGATTCTAAAAGAAAAAAAAGAAAAAAGAAAGAAAAAAGAGCCTGTGGACCCAAAGGTTGGCCCCCATGGGATTATGATAAGTTTTCCCTGCCAACACTACCAGAGTTGCATGTTTTCTGGCATCATGGAGGCTTCAAAAGTTCCTAACACCTAAAAGATGACCGTCAACTTCATGTGTAATTACATTTGAATACTAGATTGATGTCCCCACTGCTGGCAAATTTACCGACAAAGTGGCCATTACACTCCCACTTATTCAGCCCCGGTGCAATTCATTGACCTGGCTGCGTCTCTGCAGTCCTGTTGCTATTTTATCACATTGTTTGATGTTAAATGGCTACAGAGATAGTTTAGAGAACCGGTCAATAGCATTAAGAACGCTAATTACCCCAATAAAGTCTGCCTGACTTTTTTGCACTAAGCAGTTTTCTGTATGACTTTAGCTAATATGCGTTTGACCTACTTGTCTAAATGGCCTTAACCAATTGCTTCGCCTCGAGGCCGTGAATGACTCCCCTCAATCAACTGAACATATGTTACAGTATATAAAACAGCCGTCACAGGAGGAGAAAAAACTAGTAGAATCTCTTTAAATAGCTCTCAATCTCCCTCAATGGTAGATTCGATCCTGTTTTCATGCTATAAGCCTCACCTGCTATTTTTGTTATTGTTAAACGAGTGCACTTCCTTTTTCTGCAACTTAAAACAGGTCACAGGAACCACACAATAGCTACTCCGTACCAGTGCTCCGACAGAATAACTGCTTTGTTGAGGCATTTTGATATTCATGAATATGCTCACTCACTGTGGCATTACAATTATAATTACATATGTCTAATCCTTATTATCTACTGCTTAAAGTCTCTGTCTATGGGCTCTTTTAAATATAGGCTTGAAATAAGCCACAAAATGCATTACCAAAGATGAATTATGAAGCAGGTGTCTTCTGATGATGCATAATAGATTCATATTTGCATTCCAACTTGTTCAAGAAAGCAAATACATCACGGCAGATGTAGGAGGAGCCGTGGGAACAGATAATGTGATTGTCTTTTAGAATGATGTGATTCAGGATTGTTATTGTATTAAATTGTGTAATGTTAGAAAATAAAGCTCTTCTTAAATAAGATTGCTATTTCTTGTTTGAGAATACCGCACTATTTGGATTAAGAATGGGGAATGCGGGTTGAAAAGTCAAACACTTAAGGATTCTCAAATTGCCTTTCTTCCTTGCCAACTTTCTAATTGATCGGCCCCAAGCAATTAAAAAAACCCTCTATCAACGCAAATTGATCAGTTTTTCATAATTTCCGTAAAAAGCTGTTTCCTTTGGATTACAGGCACCCGTCGCTATGTTGACAGACATATTAAAGCAATCCCTTGGATATGATCTGAACTCTTATCTACACAATGGGATATGATCATGCTGCATCATAATTCATTATATTCAGTGTTTTGTTTATGTTTTGAGTGATCCCATACCCTGTGCTACTACCAATAGGCTAAACATTCCACTTGTATTTCAGATACAGTATATCACATCTTATTATGTTAGCCGTGAGCCAAATAAATAAAATAGGGTTATGGAATATTTGTATTTAAAAGGTACATATTAGGCTGATTTTCAGTTTCATATTTGTATTCTGTGCATATATTCTGACATGTTTAAATGATTTAACGTTCAAAAAGGTCTTTAGGCTTTTCATACTGCCTGCGCTACCAACCCAGTCTCACGGCATTTTGTGTTATAGTCACGAAATGTAACCTATTGATTCGTGTTCACCAACACAATTTTCCCCTTTTTTTCGTGTCACACAGAACGATTTTAAAGCAATGTATTTATATTGGTAGTATGTTTCGTGCTTGCACCAAATAATAACAAATTAGAAGGAAAAAAAGATTATAAAATACAGATTTCAGTATTCTGAGGCACTGAGCCCCATTTCTTTTCCTCGCTGACGGCAAAAAAAGTCAGACATCATACAATTTAAAATAAAAACAATAATCTTGGCTTGATATTGAGTAAGAAAATGTTTTTACGAACCCCACAGCTTCCGGTCTTCCAAGACCCGACCGGACAAAAAGACATGCTGCAGGCACGAAACATAATAACAATAGAAATACATTGCTTTTAAAAAAATCGTTCTGTGTTACAGGAATAAAATGGGAAAATCGTGTTGGTGAACACGAATCAATAGATTACATTTATTTTGTGACTATAACACGAAACGCCGTGAGACTGGGTTGGCGCTGCAGCACCTCTTTTCACCCTCTGTCTGAAACCAGAGCCCAGTCTGCTCTGATTGTTTAGCTGGCCGGCTCTGTTGTGATTTTTGCATCTGCTTAGAGATTTCCTGACCTTTAGCAAATCACATACAATGTGGTCAAGCGCTAGCCAAGTGCGAGTGTTACATAGTGATGTCACTATGTTACTGAAGTAAACAAAGGATTCAAATCGAGCCATTTCAGATGGGGGGTGGGGGTTACTTTGGGATTTTAGCCTTTGCAGACCATTTACATGCACACACATCTATATAACACACTACAGGAAAGGGATAATATCACAAAGCATAATAGGGCCTCTAAAATTATTCAGTTGCAGTCATGCTAACCATAGTTAACCCTTCCTAATGGAGTGGCAAGACATTTTAACGAAGATATTGCTGCTCCATAGAGAGTAAATCCAGTTGACCATGGTTATCTAGTAATCTGTCACACTGAAATGTCCATTTGCACACAAGATTTGGGATTGTTAATCTTCTGGGCACAGTACTTCTATACACACAGGGCAGGAATCATTTCCAAATTGTTGTTTAACTTTCAAGAGAGCCCCCATAAGCCTTTAAGCATTTTCATAATGTATGCCGTGGTATTGGAAGTAATGAACATCAAGGCCCCTATTTGCTCTATTCTTTTGTCTTGTTAAAACTAAATGAGGTATATGTTTTAAGGGGTAAAGCTTCTGGCTACAGCACCCTCTCTGTTTTCTATGTCCCTGCACTGCAAGTGCTCTCAGACAACGCTGTGAAATAAACTAACATGCAGCAAATGTCAAAATGGCTGTGTCATAAATGGAGTGGTAACAAAAAGCCCTACAAATATCATTCTCAATTAATAAACAAGTAAACTATACATTGTATTGACATATGGTGAGTTTTGCCTCTGCTGAAACATAAAAGACTGTATATTTATGATTGTTTCTAAATTATTAAAATTTCTGAAATATTGGAACAAGCAGAACCATCAGATCATTTGCCAAGAATGATTTCGCTTATTGCATGCGATGAAACACTAATAATGTATTGTGTTATATTGAGACGGTCACTTTAGTTGAATATAATGTGGAGTCAGCAGATGTGGAATGATGAAACTAGCAGGCATCCATTTTCTATAGAATTTGAATATTGACCAATGAGAAAGAAATAACATTCCTATTTCGTACATTGGTAAATAACTTCAGAACATTTTAATCGAAGTCTCTTTCATTTTTTCAGAAGGAATTAATGGGTGCTCTACTGTTACATGTCTGTGACCTGTGCTGCAGCACCTCTTTTCACCCTCTGTCTGAAACCAGAGCCCTCTGCCCTGATTGGTTAGCTGGCCGGCTCTGTTGTGATTGGACAACCACTTAGACATGTCCCGCTCACGTACACGTAAAGTCTGATCAATATAAAAAAATGGATCATCTCAGGATACTAGTAACTCAAATGGTACCTGATATTTTGGCTTAGACTGAAACGTGGCTAAAGACAAATGTTAGCGATTCCAAGGGTTCTTTAAAGGAATATAAACTGCTAGAAAGACAGGAGGAAGGGTCTTAAATCTTTTCTTTGGTGTTCAGTTCCTAATGCTATGCCAACATGTTTGAAGGTATTGCTTTGAAAGGGAATGCTGGGAGTTACTTCATAGGGATTGGGATTCATAGACTGCTGAATCTTTTGCCATTGAAAAATAGGCAGATTTATTATCTTAATATATTAATTTAAAGATAATAATAATGGTCGATTATAATGAAAAATGGGTCTGTTCTTCTAAGGGAAATATATGTGGTATGATCCTTACTCTGAATTTTAAAAAGAGGTAAGAGCTAGGAAAATACAATACATTTTGATTAGAAAATTGCCACTTTTTATTTAGGCTTGATTGCTTATAAATCATTTATTTATTCTTTAAAGTTTATAATAATAATCTGGTTAAAATGCTATGGGCATAATGTGGCTTTGTTTATTGGAAAATAACCTGATTTCCCATATTTAGTAGAAAAACAAGTGTTGCACTCGTCAAGTTTTCAGTTTTGGATTATGGTGATGTGATATATAGATCTGCTGTTACCACCCTTAAGCCCTTGGATATATATCACTCTGCTCTTAGATTTATTACTAGTGATTCCTACATGACCCATCGTGTTCTCTCTAAGGAAAAGATGCCCTCTCTCTTTCTTTGATACAAGATTAACACGGTAATATATTTATTTACAAAGCCCTCCTAAACAACCTCAAGGTAGCAGCTTATTAAACGCACTTTCAGGAATGGAGGACAACTTTGAACTCTAAAAGTCTGCTTTCAGATTTTGTTCTGATGACTTAATAAGACTTACAAGGAAATCACCTACAACACATACAGTATTGAGTCCCTGATAACAATGTTATATTTAAAAAAGATGTCAGTGACTAAAGTCAACAATGCTATTTACACCCTGGGTGTTAATAGCCACATTGGCTATATTGTTTTAATTAGTAAATATTGATATTTGTATTCATTAATCGTTTTTTTCACAATAATGTTACTTTTATTTTTTGTTATTTATGTTACTTAATGTAATGTAAGCATGATAGCAAATGAGGGTCCACCCCTTATCGCATTCCTGAGAAGTAAATAAAGATTTAATGAACATTGCCTAATGCATGAGTAAATACAGAAAATTACATGCACACCTGGGATTATGAGGAATACAAAAGGGAATATGTTGTAGGTCACCTTACTGTATGTGTATTGCTACATAATTGAAGGTTTGTTTGTTCATTTAATTAGAAAAGAAAAATAAACAGTGTGGATAATTATGGTAAGGTTTTGGCCTTGTTCTACTTCCTCTGGCCCTTAATATATCCACATCATCCAGGGAGTCATCCAATCAGAATCAGTATTCTTGAGGTGAGTTTGTTTTACTGCCCTCTGCATCAGGATAGGAACTGAGGGGTCTGGTGAGTTTTGTACCACGGAGTAAATTGTGCCGCTAATCAAGGATGCCGGATGAGTTTGTGTCTCTGTGCCACCTACACTGACTCCAGAGCAGATGCTCATCATTTGTTTTAGTCAAACGCCTCTGTTGGAGAAGGTCAGGGTGTCTGAGTGGACCATGCCTTGCACTAAATCTGTTTTCACACTCTATTAAATCCTGCACGGAAGATGCTAGTCTCTAGATTAGATTATAATTCACTTTATTGTCATGCACAAAGAAGTGTGACAACAATATGCTTACGGGAACTGCAAAAAAAGATATAATGGGTATAAGTATATACATATGAAAGGGTTAAAAAAGCTAGAGTATATACTGTATGAACATCATTTATGGGTATAAATACTTTGAACTGTATTATAAATGTTGAATACACTATAAAGCTGCTGGAAATGAAAACAGTTTAATCAAATTTGGGGAGTAACGGAATACATGTAATGGGATGAAGTAATCAGAATACAAAAAAAGGTAACTGTATTCCCTTACAATTACAACAAAAAACAGACTACAGTTATATTTCTAAAATGAGAGATTATCAACAGGATTACAATGTTCCTAAAAAAACTAAAATAGCATATTGTATTTGTTATAGAAGGAGCACATTGCATTTCTTCTTTGTAGATGTGCTGTTCTGTAGGCTAATACTTTAAGTGTGAATCTACTATATTCCTACTGCCTGATTTTGCTTTATGGTTTTCTAATCTGTAGTATGTGCATGTGTTTTATTGTTGGTGTACAGGTGACTGCCTGAATATGCTTAATGAAAGGCAGCCAATCGGACGACATTCCTACATTTAAATATCTTAATTTCATTTTTCTAAGGTAACATAGTTATGTTATCTTAAATAATACATATTTGTAATATAATCCTATGTAATATGTTCTATTCATTTTCATTGCATTTGATATTGAGGTAATGCAAAATAAACAGTAAAGGTCACTATTAAGTGTAAAGGAATACATCCCAACCCTGAATATGATATAGAAACTAAATATAAATACAGACTGTTATTGACACGTGTATAACTAATATAAATGAATATGAGTATGATATAGAAGATATGCCTTTTTGGACAGATTAATAAATGAAATGACAGCATTCAGTAACAGCATTTCATGTCTGCACAGACTTATTTCCCCAGATATCCAAACAACCCTCAGATCTGTCAGTCTCTGGAGGACAGAAAATGCCGGGCACTTTATTGAAGCTTGGGAATTAGCGAGTTTCTTGATACACCCCAGGGAGAGGGAGGCTTATCAAATGCCTCTAATGAGATCCTTAATTGAAGAACACTTGTATAGCTCTCTAATAGGACATGTCTGCGCTCCAATGTCATTTGATACAAAGTATGAGAGGAGCTGCTCCAAGACACAAATAATGGCAAACAAACATCCAACTATCTCCGACCTAGGTGTCAGGTACATGTAATGCATTAGAAAATGGAATAATATCACATGCTGTAATTAAAAGAGTAACACTGAGTAACAGATTGTCAATTCATGTCTATGGCCAGGAAGCAACAACATTGGCAGGTTTGTGGCATCCATTACAATAATTGACACAAAATAAAGTTACATTTTCTCCACTGAGAACAATTACAGATAAATATCAGCTTGTTGCAATGCCAATCAAAACAGAGATGGATTGACATTTATTTTGAAAACAGGCTGGAAAGCACATTTTGAACAAAAGCACATAGTGGGATAGTGAGTTTTGAAAGCCAAGTACCTCAGTTACCAGCAGAGCAATCATTGTGTCATTGGTATTGATCAACAGCCCGATCAAACCAGCAGCAGAGATGTTTTAGGATCATTTTGTACTCTGAAGCTGTAAAAAGCATATTTATTGCACCTGTTATAGCGTCTTATCAGTCCCTGCACCAGGCGTAACCATCTCCAGACATCTGTATAGGAGGGACCCTAAGATTTAGGCTTTCAATATCTATATTTGTGATTCACAGGTGTTAGAAGGACCGGGACACGATGACCTCTTTTCACAGAATGAAACACATGCAGCTTCAAAGAACTTGCCCAGAATGAACCTCTTCAAACAGAGTCCAAAATGAAATACTGGAATACATCGCAGGAGGAGGCAACCTTATCTCATGTGAATTATGTTCCTAAGCAACTACTTTGCTTCAGAAGAATTGGGCAGGAAAACTCTTATTTAAATGTTTGTGTAGCTTGGTTTGTGTTCTCTGTGTATTGAATTTTAGTTTCCCCCTGATTGCAGATTTATCATTCTACAAAAACATGCAGGCCGACTGGAACTTGAAAACAAGAGATGGTCGTCTGAAGCAATGCAAAAGGGAAATCAGTTTACAGAGGGAACGATGTATTCGGTGCAGGGGATGGGGAGTTGTTTACCTGCGTGCAATGATATTATTTACAGAGACATCACCAGGGGGAGGCTGCTCTGATGTGACTAGTTCTGCCGTGAGAGATCGTGCTTCTGCAAGCAAAACGTCGACAGGACGAAAAAGTCAGTCTGTTGGAGAGCATCCTCACTTTCTGTTGAGGTATTTTGCAGCTTGCTGCCATCAAACACATGCATCAATCACACATGGCACAGATGTGGACTTGATGAATAGACTCCTGACAGGATGTGGCGAGGAAAATAAGCTTGGAGAATTTGAGTGATTGTGACAGCCAAGGAAAAAAAGAGAAAAGTTCTTGTTTTCGGATGCATTCTGAACGTCCTAAATCCTCAGAGGAGTTTTATGCCTTACAGTTAATGTATTCAGTGTTTAGCAGAAAATTGAAGGCAGAGCTCAGAGCTACAAGCAAATCAGCATCGCTCTCTTTGTCTAAAATATTTATCATCATTTGCATACCATTTGGATTTCAGATTATTCCACACTGAAATTTCAATAGCTCAGTCCTGTCTCCTGCCTATGTAGTCATAATGGTCATCCAACTGTGTAATTGGACATTTTAAACTGTTAAGCAAGTTAGTAAGGAGCAACACAGCAGAGCAGACCGGCACATTAAAGTTGAATGGCAGTTGAATGCAGTAGGAATATGGCAGTCATTGGCCAGCACTTAACTACTTTTTAAAATCCCTGGTTAATGCAGATTACGTCAACATGTCCATTAAACACTGTGCAGAATGATGAATAACCTTACTGAGCATGAGCTTTAACCCTTCAGAGATGCACTACAATGACTGTCAAACGACCTTAATGTGAGTTTGTTATGGAATGATTCCACGAGATTTCCCTCTTTTATCAACGTGTCCTTTTGGGATATCTGCTAAGGAGATTAGCGGCTGAGAATCAATTAGAGTTAACTTTTTTTTTTTTTTATGACAAGAGAATGACAGTTCATTTAGATGGTGAAAATTGCTGGTGGGATTTACGCAGGAGTGCCACCAAGCTGGGTTAATGCTGTTTGTGATAGCGGCTGACAGAGCGCCTTTTGGGAAAGAGTATTTGGGATTCTGACCTTTCCTTTTGACAGAGGTTGCGGTTTATTTTTCGCGTCAATACATAAAGCTCCAGCTCTGGCTGCCGTCACAGCGGGAAGTGTTTCAAAATCCAAAGGGAGGAACAACCATGTTTACAAAATGACATATAATCAAAGACGACTATTATGTGGCCTTTAAGTACTCAGCGTTGCATGAGTGGCAGCAATTAACACTAACATAAATGCATTTAAATGTATTTTAAGATAGGACGGATCAATCCATAGAAAGGTGATGGCAGGTGTTCTAAAGGGAAGTAATCACAATCACACAATTCTGCTTCACACTTCAGTATGTCTCAGTTTAATACATGTTCGTATTAACACTGCACCATATTCGTAATGAGAACAATTGTTGATAAGAATGCAGAATGATGAGATAAAGTCATGCTCCAAAGGTCTAGCACTTTGTAAGATAGATCTGACACTTAATAACCATCTCAATTACAGACAGCATTACCATAAGTACACATAACCGCACTTCCCTAGCATGGATCATATGTCAGGTGCTTTATCTAGTGGTTTACAGAGGTCAATACTTTTCTGCCCAGCCCATAACTTTTTAATAGCCTTGAGGTGTTGTGCATCGTCAGATGTGTTAGTTATGGTCATGTATTTTGTCTGTCATTTCCTGTTTCATTTTGTACTCACCTCTTGTCTTTCATTTCAGGCCCTGTTTCTTCCTCCCCTTGTGTGTTTTTACCACCTTCATCAGCGTCTACCCCGCCCCTGATTGTGTCCACCTGTTCCCACTCACCTCATGTTTAAATAGTCCTGTCTCTCCCCTGTCCTGTGTCAGTTCGTCTTGTTTGTTTCCCCGAATGGTCGTGCCAAGCCTCAGCTCTGAAAGGATCGCTTCTCACTCATGTCAGGTTTTGTTATGTTTGTTTATTTTTGTTGGCTTAAAGTTTTTATTAAGTCCTCTTTTTGTTATGCTAGTTTTTTCCTCCTTGTGAGCGCTTTATGTTATTTCCACCACCTACCCTGACCTGTGAAAATAAATAAAAAAAATGTATTACATTCAAGATTTTGTCTCTGGGTCGTGCATTTGGGTTCATCAGTTTGTGTCGAGGTCCTGACATGAGGTGAAAATACTTTTACTGTGCGAGAGCATAGGATTACAATAGCACGCCCGCATTTGGCCTCAGTAAGTCGAAGGACTGACATTTATCAAAGAAACAACCTCTAGGTGGAAGGTCAGACCTTTTGAATAAAATTGTTTTTGAAAAACTTTGAGTCACATGCCAAAATATAATCAAAACTACAATTTGTTCTGTGCTGCTGCACAAACTGGCACACTCATTCTAAAAACCTCATCTGTTGTGACCTCTCTCTTTCAATGCCATGGAGAAGTTTCACTTCCACACATGAGAATAATCACAACTGGTAAAGATAAAACCCTAATCAGTCATCCGTGTTCCAGTGAGCAGATTGTGTTATATAAATCATATACATTTGAACTATTCCTATTTCAGTGGTTCAATATTTAATTTTGGTTAGTTCTTGGCTGGAGGCTGGATTATCCCTCGACAGTGCTTTAGGACATGCTCATACTTTGAAATCATTGTTTCACAGTCCCAAAACGTACAAGATAACATTTCAAAGAGAGGAAATATTAGTATATGACCCGTAAACTTTGACCTTAAATGGACAGTTAAAAGAAAGATTAATGTGTTGCAGTCTTTTTCGCTCCATTTTCTAAGACGCATAATGCCACAGAATAATTGCTACTAGATGGTAGCCCCAGCTTATGTTTCAATTCGTTTCAAAAGCATGTCTGTAATTACACTTTATTTAAAATTAGCTCCAGTCTGTCCATTTAAATGGGGCAACAGAGCGTTGTATGATTCAGGCAGCAGCCCTGGCAGAGCAGCTGGTCCGGCAGATATTAGCTCCTTTTTAGTGTGCTGACCACTTCCCCAAGTCTGATAATATAACTCTGAAAATTGGATAAAGTCACTGAGGGACACGCGGTCTAAGGAATTAAGAATTACTGCTCATGTATATGTGATTTACATGTTTTCAATTGGTCTTTAAAGGCCAGCGTTGGACTCAATAAGAAGATTAAAAGCAAATATAGTTTTGTCAAACAAGGGGCTAGGGTGAGAGCTATTCAGTTTCACGTCAGCTTTGCTGTCAGGCCTGGGTGCCGCTGTAGCTTATGGGGGATTTAAGTGTCTTTTTAACCAAACGCGTGTTATTTTTAAATGAAGTGGGAGTTGTTGGGTGAAGAAAGTAAAACTGCACAAAAGTTGTGACCACCGTTCTGTAGCTACAATCAATTTGACATGGATTTATTCCTACCACACAAAAAATATCAGACCAGCCAGTATCCTTAAACGGCTTGGAATTCAGCCAGAAAAAGACAGCATACGTGTAAAGGATAAACAAGTACAATATTATCTCTTTAAACTTCCTTATTTTGTCTTATAACACAATCTGTGACTTCAAATGGAATAGGGTTAGGGTTAGGGTTATGGTTAGGGTTTCGGGGAACGCGTGGTGCATGGGCTCTTGGGTAGGCCTACATATTTTTTGTTTAAAAACCTATTTAAAAACTCCTGTAATAAAACCAATAAAAGTTAATAAAAGCCCTTTTTGGTCTGTGTTAATTATTTGTTAAATAAAATACAAAAAATTGCAATAAAAGGGATAGAAGAGAGCAGCGGCTGAAGCAAAGAGCGTATGCGGCGGGGTTAAAACCTCCCCTCCTGCTCCCCCGAGGGGTCTCCCCCGGTGGGGTGTCCGAGGCTGTGTCCCACAACATCTGGTAAAAGACCTGGTAAGCGGGTTAAAAACATCTGGCTAAAAGTACAGAGGTTGACTTTGTTTGAAATCGGCATTCAGGTAAAATTAGTGTGAAAAAATAAAAGATAAATAAATACATAAAAGTGCTTAGTTAAATAAATGCTTTTAAAAATAAGTGCTGGTAATAAAAATCACATCAACCCAAATGTTAAAATATGTAAGATCTAAAATGTAAATACACATGGGTTAGTAGGCACACGGGGAGGGAAAATATTTTTAAAATAAATTCAACCAAGCATCCCTAAAAGTATATAAAACCCAGGCCGAGGTCTAGAGAGGTGGTGCAGGTGAGACATAGGACACGCCTCAGATGATGTTTAAAAATAATTTATTAAAGGGGTTATTTCAGGGTCTAATATAAAATATAATAGATAAAATATAAGAAAAATATATAACATGGTAGTAATAATGATTATAATAATAATAATAAACAAAACAAAAACATGCATTTAAAATTCATAAAAGAGTCCAGATGAGGAGGATTTATTAAATAATAAGTAGGAAATAACGTATAAATAATAAATAATACAGATAAATACTACAATATAAATAAATGATACATTGATAAATAAATAATTAAATAGTTAATTAAAAAAGCTAGATTAGTTAAACAAATTAATAATAATAAAATAGGGTGGGACTTCTGGTTTGCCATCACCGCAGAGAGGGGGTCTAAAAACATCCAGAGGGGAGAAGCACACGTCGGGAGGACAAGAGGGACCTGTTAAGTTGCAAGTCTTAAAAAAGGTACCTTGGTCTCAGGATCATGGACAGACCATGTATGTCCATGGTCAGACCATGGTCAGACCATGGACATTAACCATGGACATACGTGATCTGTCCGTGATATTGTCCATGGTTGACCATGGTCTGACCATGGACGTTAAATGGCACCATGGATGAATCATGGAAACCCACGGCCAAGTGAAACATGGACAGACCACGGTAATTCATGGACATCAAAGACGTGGTTAGCCGTGGTCTGTCCATGGTATAGTTAACCGTGGTTTTCCGTGATTGATCTGTGGTGCCATTTAATGTCCGTGGTCTGACCATGGACAACCATGGTCTTATCGAGGCTTGCAATAGTATGGCCGTGGATGTCCATGGAGAGACCATGGTCATCCATGGTCTGACCATGGACTTCGATGGTCAGACCATGGACATCCATGGTCAGACCATGGTGCCATTTAACGTCCATGGACAATATTATGGTCCATGGTCAGACCATGGATATCCATGGTCTGACCATGGGTGTTCCACCCCTGAAGTTATAGAAAGCTTACCAATTTGGTCAATTGTTACCAAGGTTGTATATAACAAGACTTACCATAATGTCCACATAATGCTCCAGGGGGGGGAGGGGGGGCTACAGACAGGACAAATTTAACTTGCATCTAAAGTCTACAGATATAAATGTGCTAAGATTGCATTTCAAAATGTTTATTAATATCTTATCATGACACTCTTGTACAAGAAATACTACACAGGATGTTTTTTAACGAATCTCAGAGAACAGACAGTGGTACAAAACTTAATTCACACAATTACATGAAAGGTTTGTCAATCCATGGGAACATTTTACAGTATTTATAACATTTAAGTAGAATCCTTGTCTGCTTTACCACAAACGATACATAACCAGTTCCCTTACTTACATATGACATTGTATGAAGAAATATGTGTGCCAGATATATGTTCACCATAACATACATTTTCTTCCCAAATGTACACTTAAGTCAGTTTTCACACTTTTTTTAAGCCTTTTTGCACATGGTGCACCTTCTCCACCATATCCTTGTCTTTCATTTCGGGAAAGCGTCCCCGCATCAAGTCCTTGTATACCAGGAACTTATCTTCCGGAAATCGTGGCTTTGGTGGAGTCATCCGGTTGGGAGCTTTCCCGGACACACTGTGGCTGAGGAGATCGTCTTTGGAGAACAACTGTGTCAGCAGCCGTCTGGCTGCTTTGAAGGTGCTCGTCTCCAAGACGACAGTTGCACGCAGCTCCTCCATGGTGTTGCCATTGTACCGTGGCTCACAAACTGCCACACGCCCCTCGCGGTTCTTTTCCAGTTCGCAAACTCTTCTCTTGAGTTTCCTTATACTCTCCTGTGATTCCGCAAACTGACCTTGCAGCTCGTACAGGTTCTTGGCTAGTCTGAAAAATAAAGATTGCTTAAAAATATAATGCCGAAGTAAAAACAATACAGACGGAACAAAAATTACATCTACCACAGTCTTCAAATATATAATTTGCTGCCATATCAGACAATGTGTAAACACTATTTTGGAGTCATATAATATTAACCACATTATTTTCCTTCCCAGCAAACAGTATATTATAAAAAGGGAACATCTGTATCTGTTAACAATATAAAAAAATATATATATATAAATATATATAACATATATAATAATATATATAATTAATATATATAATTAAAATAACTTACTGGGCAACATTGATATCCTTTCCAGCTGCAAAGGGAGATCTGTAAAAACAAATACCCAAAAACTAGAACCTAAAAGGTAATGTGTGAAGTTGAAGCAGTATACAAAAAGGTTCACCATGTTCACCTGGTATCAATATTCATTCCATCTTAAAATAATGAATAAACAGATTTTAAACAACATTTTGCTGATTGTCTTCTACACGTCTCTGGCTGCAGTCAATTGGAACTGCGCAAGTAATTTACCTTTTCAATTTATGACTGATATTTCCAAGTCGACTCCAATGAAGTCCAGTGATGTTCAACACTAGACCTTTGAAGGTATGTGTGAAATTTATCAAGTTCAGTCTGCATATTTGTGCATGGTTTTATCAGCAGATACACTTCCTAATAGATCTTTTCACAATGATAGTGTGCTACATTTTGTTCTCATTTACACACATATACATATACATATACGTATATGTATATGTATATAATATTAATATTACCTGTGCTTCTTTTTGGTGATCGTTGGAGATGGCGACCCCAGTTCCAGTCTCCTGTGAGCAGAGGGGGAGGCTGTGCCATGCTGTGGAGGTGAGCGACTGCATCTGGGTGCAGCCTTTTGAGGCGACTGGCTGTGGCTGCGTGCTGACGGTGCAGCCTTTCTGGGCGATGACCGGTTGCAGCGAGGTATTGTGTTCCTCTGAGGCGATGGGCTGTGGCTCTATCTAAAACCTAAACCCTCTAAAGATCATATCAACCCTCCCGACTTGAAATGATCAATTTATTAATATGAATCTGAAATAAATGCAACTGGAAAAAAACGGCCGCCATCTTGTGAAATTATCTATTTATTTAAATATTAAAAACTTATTTTTCTTCAAATGGATCATATTTCTGGTCTCTGATATGTTAATAATCAAATGTACTCACCCTCAACGTTGAAAGATCAGTATTTCAATGTGGATGTCAAAGGTTTTTAGCAGAGTCTTCTCTCAGCTGCCGTCCTATGTAAACGCTAGACAGGAAGTGGCTGTTCCGCCACCCGGAAGTGACGCCAAAAACGGCGGAATTAAAGGTAACATGACCATTAGCACTCATAGTGGTTACTCCATGAACTGCAAGCAAATTATAATATACCAAATGTCCGTAAAGACAGTGTATTTAAATAAAAAAATATATAAATCCGTTTTTTAGATTTTTAAAAAAAATGTATTTTATTTTTTAACTCATTCCACCCTAAATGTATTTATCTATATAAGAGTAAGAGTAAAGTTAGAGTGGTATATATTAAAGTAAATAAATAAAGAAGTATTCTAAAGATCAAACCGTGAACATTAAAAAACTTCTGGTACAGGTTACACTTCTATTGTGTTTTTAAAAAATTCTAATATTTAAAGAGTGAATATAAGCGGACATTTAAACGCCATCACTCAGTAGAATTGGTCAGTTGACCTCTTCTACTTTTAGTCTAACCACAAAGTTTCGCGGTCCGACTAAGGTTTTAAGTGTAAATCTATTAAATGATTATGTTATTTTTTAAGTATAAGTAAGGAGGTTCTAAAAGGATTTAATATAAGATATATCTTAATATAAGATATATCTGGCACACTTAATTATATTTGTTCATATTGAAGTAAGGGAACTGGTTCTGTCTTGTTTTTGGTAAAGCAGACAAGGATTCTACTTGGGAGTCCAATATTGTAAAATGTTTCCATGTATTGACTAAATTGTAACCTTTCATGTAATTGTGTGAATTAAGTTTTGTACCACTGTCTGTTCTCTGACATTCTTATTGTATTCATATGAAATTGGCACTGTTGTTTACATTTTCAATGTCAGTCTACCAGGTAAATAGAGCACATGTCCAAAAAAAATTCCTAAATATGTAGTGCGTGCCAAACCCTAATTTTCATATTGGCAGGGGTATTGCTAATGTCATATTTGCAAACAATTTATTATTTCTGCTGACGAACATGTAGGTCACATATTTAATGTTATTTGATCAGACATTACATTTATCTGTACATTCTGAAATAAATTAAATGTGTCTATTATAAATACTGTATGTTGTGCCTTCATATTTTTCATAAATCCCCAGTTCAGCCCTGTTTAACTCACTACTCCAGGACAAACAAAAAGAGTCAGAACTGAGACAAAAAGATTGGCACCAATATCTTTGATCTGCATTCAACATTGAGACCACAGAAGAACATGATCATTTCATGGTTAGAAATATCAGAATTCTATCCATGTTTTACCATGTTTCATGACCACAGAAAAGCATGAATATTTCATGGATAAAAATACCAGTGATTGTCCATGTTTCACCGTGTTGCATGACCATGGAAAATCATGGATATTTCATGGATGGAAATAATATAGGATTTGTCCATGTTTGTGCATGTTTCATGACCATGGAAAATCATGGTCAATTCATTGCCAGACAAGTGAACATGTTTTTCCATGTTTCATGACCATGGACAATCATGGTCAGTTCACGGCCAGGCGGGTAGTACGTGTTCTGTCCATGTTTCATGACCATGGACAAACCACGGACAAACATACCATGGACACCCACCATGGACAGATCACGGATGTCCATGGATGACCATGGTCATCCATGAGTTTTCCGTGAAACATGGATGACACGAGACCAAGGTAAGTAGGCCTAATCATTTTAAAATGTGTAAAAGAGATTTAAAAACCATCTGATAGAAAGGAGGCAGACCAATCACTGACATTTTTCGTTGAGGCCTGTAGGGTCTATCGTTTTGAGGCGATGACTCCACCTCCTCTCCGCCGCTTGTCTCTGTGCCGTGTTCCAGCTCCCGCTGCTCTCCAGGCCCAAAGACTGGAGGTTCTCTGGGCCGTGGAGTTTAAAAGGTAGAGAACGCTCGTACCGTGACCGCTGTTTATTCTATATAAATGTTGTTTTATCCTGAGGCTGATTTCATGCCGCGTCTCCCCCACATAGAGCGTGTGGCAGGCCCAGCACCTGACGGCGTAAACCGCGTTCTTGGTTGTAGGTTTCAGGGCCCGCCTTGGAAAAAGGGGTGGGGGAGGCAGATGAAACCAACCTCAGATATTCGAGGCGCCTCCCTTGCCCAGACACTGTTATCCTTTAGCTTAGTGTGGACTAACAGGCCGAGTGGAGGTGTCTTGATATCTCTCAGTAAAAGTCCGGCCGACCTCCACTTTGACGGATCTCAGGAAGCGCCTTGAATAGCCCCGCAGCCTCAGCGCACTGAAGAGGGTCCGGGTAGCCTCCTCCACATCCTTAGGGTTGGGGTTAGGCTTGGAATGTTATTGACGTTTGAGTTTTCCACGTTAGGACTAGATTGCACTGGCCTACCAATCTGTGGGTGGTTGTGTGAAGAGTGGAGTAATTAGTCATGGAGTTGGAGTTAATTGCACCAGTTCCTGAATATGTCTTGGGCTGTAGTTCTGGTCCAAGTGATATGATTCTCATCTATGTTGAACTTTTCTTGTGGGAGCGCTGTGAGTGTCGGAAAATGTTTGACTATGGTGTTGTTTATTTTTGTTCGGTTCTGTTGCTGTGTTTAGATGGCATGTGTGGAAAAGTTCAGGAGGGAGGAATAAACGTCTGCATTGCGTGATTGTTTGAAAAGTTATGCAAGTTCTTGGATGGTGTGTCTGGGCTTCCGGGTCCTATTGCTGAGAATAACAACAGTGACTGGGTGGCATTGTGGGGAGTCCCAGCAGATTTTGAGGATAAGTTCAACTCTGAAAAATATTTAGCTGGAGGATGGGAATATTGTTAGCTTGACTGGGGTTGATGTTTTCGTCGCCAATTACGAGGAAGGTCTTGTTTCCTGTGAATCGTCGAGTTATATGTTCTGGTAGTAGGGTTGGGGTTGCTATCACAGGGATTTTCTAGGTCAATGGATTCTTTTTAACTCAATGTATATGACAAATATATTTTGACTTGCACGCTCAGAGTGTCTTTTCCTTCTATGTCAATTCAACCAGCCAATTGTAGAGCTGTCTTTATCAATCCGTTAGTGTTAACAATGTCAGGGCTTTCCATAGGAAAGTGACTGTGACCGGGTTAAAAAGTTGAGAAAGATGTCACAACAGGCTGCTGGATGGATCCCAACATAAGCCACAACAGCTTAGGATGGCTGTGCTATACTGTCTTCTGGCAGGGAAGTGTTTGCCATTGAGACACACGCCCTGGGAGGCAGCCAAGGATTGGACTAGCCTGTCATTTGGTTGTCAACTGACCCACGTCCCTCAAGTCCCCCGCAGTCACCGCAATGACAATTTCACGCCATGAGCTTCCTTTCCTACCTGGCTCACAGAATTCCAATGAGTTGACAAATAGCGAGACTGACCTCTGGAAAATGCTGCGGCGTGTGAACATGTCACACACAGTGTTTGGAAGAAATGCAAACAAACTAACCTTGCATGTATGAACATACAGTATTGCACTGGTGGTATGTGAGCAAGAGTATTGTGAAATATGGTGTCCCTGATATGAAACCCTTTGTTGTCAAGAGAATGATGATGGAGCCTGTATTTATGAGAATTACTTTGTTTCGTTTTTCTTTGAAAGTGTAGTACACCCAATGCTTTTTGGATGATGAATAAAATCAGACTTCAAATATTAGTCTTTTGCCATAAGTCAGAACAGTATAAACAACAACAGATTTTCTATGTTTTCTAAAAAGGCTTGGGTGAAGGGGAGAAGAGTATAAAAGCTCTGAAAAAGGTGGGTGAATAAAGTGCAGTCAAAAGATAAGTACAGAGATGGTTATGATGGTATTGCATTGAGTTCTGCCAAAGTAAATAAAAAACAAGATGTATTTTCTTGATGTGAATCTGGAATTTCTTTTCACTCTTTTTTCATCGTTGGTGGAAACCACCTCTAAGGTGTGATATAACTCAATGTGTTGTGCCTAAATTAAGCAAATAAAAAATATGAAAAATTGCTTTTAGTAATCGTGTAATTGTCTATACTTTGAAGGATTGTATATCTTTTTGTATGGATAGTTGTGCTTTAACTTTAGAAGGAAAAAAATTAGTATTGACATTACACGGTCTATGTTTCCTCTGTCAGCCTCAACAGGGCTCAATTGGCCACACTTCAGAGGGACAATGATCCTAAGCCAAAGTTGTCCTAGAAGATTATAAGTTGTGAGCTTGCAATCCAGCAGACTTAATTGGGTGCTTAAAAAGTTAATAACTTTTGAATAAAAGTGCTCGTCAGCTTTTTAGAACATCACATGTAATCTGTGACCAGGGCGCCAAACGCTCGCATGCTAATGACGACTGTAGGGATTTAATTAAACGTTTTTTCCTCCCTTTCCAGTATATTCGACTTCACGTTTCAAATGCATTCCAACTTAATTTCACAGACGGTATGATTTGAATAATGCCTCTGCATAAACCAATTTGAATTGAATTAAGATGCCTGCTTATCTTCCCAAATCAACAGATGCCCAGGTGTTAGTTCAAAATGTGTTTTGCTCTCTGTGTTTGTGACAAAAACCACCTGACATTTGGTTTGTTTCTAAGAAAATATTGAATGGTACGTCTAGGGCAAGGTGGGGCCAGTGCCCATGTATTGTTAAGATTGGCAAATATTTTTGATTATTTTTCAGACTAGGTTTGATAAATAAGACGTACTTTAACCCTGAATGAAAATGCTTGTGTTCATTTTTTACTGTAAGTGCTTTGAAAGTATTTTGAGGGAACAGGGAGACACTACATAACAATATAAATCTTTAACCTTTTTTCTTCCTCAGCAATAAATACATAATTGCATATTTTAGTACATGTGACCAGGGAAATCCAATGTTTCGGAGTGTATCATGCTGCCGGTAGACTAATGCACATTGTGATGACAAACCACCCTAAGGTTACATTTGTGTGAGGAATAATTGAGTAATGAAAGCCCAAATCAGATTTCTCAAAAATGAAAAATGGATTGTTCCCATTGGGCGTACAGTGTTGTGGGTGCTCTGAGCAAATCAAGTCAATTCAAGGCCATCCACATTTATTTATAAGGTGCATTAAAGAAACAGGGTCATTGTGAAATTCTTTACGGCCCAACAAAGCACATGAATATAAAGGAGAGCAAAAAAAAGAGATAAATAAATGTGTGTTTGTGTTTGTGTGTGTGTGTTAACATGTGATGCTGGACCAATCCACAGAGGAATACAAGATTAACCACAGAGCAGGTAGCTTCAGGAAAAACAGTGACTCACACAGCGGGGATGAAGGTAAAACAGTAAGCTTTACTAAATCAAGGGTGTCGACATGATCCCACTTCCTGTTCAGTGTCCAATAAAAGCATTCTCCCCTGTTAACACGCACGTGATAGGCCTCCTTGTTACCTCCCTGCCAAAGCCATGAACCGACATAACAAATAACACAGAAACCAGAACAAAGCTTATTTCGAACAAAAACAGGCCAGTGCTTTGTTCTGTATTCATCAGCATGATAAACAGTAATAATCACAGTAATTATGTCTGTTCAAGGGCGCTGGGGAGCGAGGGAGGTGAATCAGGGGCATGTGCAGGGGGCTGCGGTGAAGAGAAGGATGTTGTTAATCTGAGAGGCTTGTATGGAGTTGAGAGGGACACAGGGAGATGAGCCATGGCTGCTAACACGGAGATAAGGCTCTCTCCCTGCCACTGGTTACCACAGCCTCAGCCCCTTCCCCAAAAGACTGGCCTAGTTACTCCCCTCCTAGGCCAGGGATTTTTTTGCCCGTGTGCGATAAGATGCTCCCGAGCATTGCAAAATAGCACAGGTATTAGCCTATCCTGGTCTTCACAAAGGAATGTCGCGGAATGGCTTGAGAGGACGAAGAGGATGAACCTAGACAGGAGCCAGACACTTCTCTGGGTAAACAGATAAGTGGTGCTCTGACAAGGGGCGTAGAGAATGGAAAGGAAGGCCAGTGGCACCCCTGCATGGATCACAGCCAGATGAAGACAAGCTCACCATGTGGTCAAATCATCCACATCCCACTCTCGACCCAGAAAGCAACAGGTTTCTATTATGTGGTTGTTTTGTGCCTTGTGAATACATACATGGAATTATACATGATGTTATTCCTCAATTAGGCTAGCCTTTTTAAAGTTATACATTTAATAGATGCACTATGCTTGTCTGATTGTCTGTATTGATAGAAAGGATAAAAGCTCTGCATGAGAGAATAGTGCTGTAGATAAGACACATAAAGATAGTTGAGACAACTCAAAGCTCCAGATAAATGAACAATACAGATGAACAGAGTTTTTGGGGATTATAACTTTACGAGGGCCCACACACTTAGTTGCATGTTTGCCATAATCACTTTGCTGTTTGAATAGCAGTTGTTCTGTGAAATGTCACCAAATGATAGCGTATATGATTTGTCTCAAGGAGATGGGTCATTAATTAACTAACAATGCTATAGTTTCCACTTGAAAACATCCAACATAATGCAAGCTTATTATAATACATTGATTGAGCATGCTATATTTAATTGTTTTCCCTACATGGATATTTCACCGTAAGATCTTGCACCATGAACAACGTCTGAATTAACAGATGTCCTAATCTACTTTACAGTGAGTCCAGGCACAGTTTAATTACAATGTGCACAGTAGCACAATTGAACTTTTCTGATTGAAGTAAACAGTGTGAGATTGTTATCACATTACTTTCTCATTAATTGAGGACTGTGGTAATTGTGTGTTGAAGATCTGCATCACAGTATCACTGTTTTTGTGCCGTAACACAACCACAAACACTTTTCATGCAAAGTGTTTTATTTAAAGAGACTCTACTATTCTTTTTTTTCGGTTTTCCTTTTCCCTGTAGTGTGTTATACAAGTGTGTGTGCATGCAAATGGTCTGCAAAGGCTAAAATCCCAAAGTTAACACCAGAGGGAGTTTCTCTCCCACACACTCCCCCTCCTGAATGAAAAGCCACGACTCTTTGTTTACTATTGTAACATCAGTGTGATAGTGTGTAAAAGCATATGCTGACATACAGTGTAAGATAAGTGCAGCCCTGCAATTATGTTTCTGCAATAATGCATATTATGGTGATAAAGAGCAGTGGAGGAATACAGGTCCGCACACAGCTCCATAGTGAGGGGTCTAGAGTTAGTATTGCATTATAAAAGCTGCATGGAAAATGCAAAACAGCCCTATTTCACCAAAAATGTTTCATGCTTGCTTGAGGTGGTTTTTGCCTTTGTTAAAAAACTGTTGATTTGAAATGCAGGAATGGTGGAAATTATAGATGTCCACGCATGAAACACCTCCATTGGACTCGTTCGTTTACTTCAGTAACACAGTGACATCACTATGTAACACTTTAGCTTCCATTGTCTAGCGATCCGACATATTGTACAAGATGGTGGGACATTTCCAAGTGGTGGACCAATCACAAAGGCACGGGACAGCTATCCAATCAGAGCAGACTGGGCTCTGGTTTCAGACAGAGGGGGAAAAGAGGTGCTGCAGAACAGGCAGTTTGAGAAAATTAGACCTTTTTGAACATTAAAGCAGGGAAACATGTCACAGTAGCTGTACGAAAATAAACCTGAACCTGAAGATGTGCACAATATGTGCCCTTTAAGGATCTACTTTCAGGGTGACCTCTTTAAAGGCCCCTGTCAACTGTCACGGCAGGGGAAACAACTTATTGCAGCGATGAAAGAGAGAAAAACAGCAGCTGGTGTAGAAGAAATGGGAATCAACGTTGAGGTAAGATGCCTGTAATTATTCCTCTCAATTTAAAAGCTGTAAACACTAAAATGCATTACCCCTTGCCACTCCTGAGAAAGAAAAATATATTTCTTCTTGATATCACCAAATACCACCTGCCATGAAAATGTGCTTAAAGCTCGAGGGTGAAACTGCCAAAACACTTCTGTCAAGTCGCTGCAAATGGGGACCAGTGTTTCTGTTGCGGGCACAAACTCCATAACAGACACAGTGTGTATCTTCACATGGTAAACACTAGCCCACAGTCATTTATACGTACCTCGCTGTTCTTATCTGAACTTTTAAAAACGAAAAAAAATGTTTCTTTAGCTGTGTTAAGTTTGGGCATTTTTTACCGGAAATATTTTGGGGAGCAGAAAAGCAAGCGGGATAAGTTGTTTGCAACAGTGTGCATTCATCGTCTCCTCATTTCAACAAAATTCAGGTTTATTTATTCATATGTGAGATAAAAAAAGTCTATTGAAATTACTGATACAGAGGGCCTAAAGCAAACTAGCAAATAAACAAAATGCCTTGTAGGAAAGAACACTGTCTGAGTTAGCAAGCGATGATAAGTAAGCCACTTCTGCTACACACACACACACACACACACACACACACACACACACACACACACACACACACACACACACACACACACACACACACACACACACACACACACACACACACACACACACACACACACACACACACACACACACACACACACACACACACACACACTTGACATGCTGTATCAATGTGGCAATCAGAAGTTGATTCAAATAGAGCATGCCTATTGTTGTACAGATGACATATCTTTGCATCTTTCTGAGTTTCAAAACTACAGAAAGTTGTTAAAAATTACCATTTTGGACATTGAGTGAAACAACCTAAATGTTCTTGTTTTAGGGAAAACAAACCACATCACACATTGTGCATTCTCTATAATGTTTTGGATAGTAGTTTAAACAAAGAAAGAGAAAGGATTGTTCAGACGTTTTACTAAACTCTGACTGCATGATACCAGACTTAGGCCATTCAGTATATTGTATCGTACGTCTACTGCATATTTTAACAGAGCCAGGAGCTTTCAAAATATGTAGCAGTGTGCTTCTCAATGTAATGATCAGATGTAATGCAGTAGACTCAAAAAGCCTCAAGCACCCAGTTTTTAGCAATATATGGCTTATTTTATTGGGATGCCATTTCAACATAGGAATTCAAATTGTCGTCATACAATATTAATTGAACAGTTTCTCAGCAGACATTGAAACATTCTAAGGCTATGAAATATGATAGGTCACACCTGAAATTTATTTCGTTTTCAAGGAGAGTTTTAATACAAATCAGTGATATTTGTTGCGTTGCATCTGTTCTAATATGCACAAATATATTTGGATAAAAAAACATGTTTAGCATCATCCTGACAAAAAAATAACTCGATCGGATTTTATTTGTGGAGTATATTTATTATTATATTATACACCCAGCCAGGCCACTACCAGTTTTCTTTTGTGCCATTTTCCTGGATTTATTTGTCAATATGTACAGCGTTGCTGCCCATAGTGATAGCCCTAAACTTTAAATCTACTACCCCAGAATAAACATATGGACATGGGTTACTTTTTAAAATAAATAAATTGCAAATCTATTTAGGAACCTATCCATGTGAACATATTTTAAGTGGAGGTGGACCTGAAATCCTCTAGGGGGGTCCCGGGGCATGCTCCCCCGGTAAGATTTTTTTTTTTAAATGTTGGACTTAAATGCATTAATCTGGTGCACTTTGAGGGGGAAATAAAGAGAGACTAAACCCATATGAAACAGAACTGTATACATTTAAATAATCATAAAATCATCAAGAACATGGCCATAACCAATAACATACCATCTCCAATATGAAAAAACATTGAAACTTGTTTATTTATTTGTTTTTGGTTCATTCATAGTTGTGAGTGTGTCTGGGCACCTGAACCAGCCTGACCCGTCTCCCCCCTCTACCCCTGCTCCTCTTTGAGGCAGCAGCAAAGACTAGTTTTAGCTCTCAACAAGTTTTTTAAGTTTATCTTACCTTTTTTCACCTAGTTAACATTTTTTTTATCTATTATTCATGCATATTTTACTAATCACTCCCCCTTCAAATGGAAATATGTGTTTACATAAATGGTGACCAAACCGTTTGAGACCCACTGAGAATTTAGACTTTAACTATCTAAACACAGTCCTTTACCTCACCTGAGCTGTAGTTATCAGTCTCTCAGTCTGACAGGAGAGGACTCTCCTCCACCTTGTTGACAGCTCATTAAATCCGTTAGCGCAGCTAGCTAGCACAAGATGCTAACAACAACACTACACGTAACCGGTGCGCGCATTTTCTCTCTCCCTCGCTCGCGCCACACATACACACCCTCCCGAGCTTGAATGACACACAGAGACCAATCGAGGGCATTAGTGTGTGATCTGTATGAAAGTGGCCATGTCGGTAGGCCACATCATGTAGACAGCCAGTCACCCTCTGTGAGGCAGAGTCAGACCCACATTTGCGCAGCGTTGCGTTCACAATATACATACAAAATAAAAAAAACTCAGGCCAGCAGGTCATTTAACAGGCCAGGCCATCGGGAAACCTCCCAGTCCTCCCGATGGCCAGTCCGGGCCTGGTAGTAGGCCTATATGAACCCTATCGCGAGAAAAGACTGTCAATATTAAACATACCATGGTATACCATGGTACGTACCATGGTAACAGCTGTGGTACAACAGTATGTACCAGGGTTGTACCATGGTAAGCATCATGGTAACATCTGAGGTACCATGGTACTACTATGGTAACAGCTGTGATACAACGGCATGTACCAGGATTATATCTGTGGTACCATGGTATGTATCATGGTATACCCAACCCAGTCTCATGGCATTTTGTGTTCACCAACACGATTTTTAATCTATTGATTCGTGTTCACCAACACGATTTTCCCCTTTTTTTCGTGTTGCACAGCACGATTTTCTATTGGTAGTCTCACGGCATTACGTGTTATAGGAAGACCGGAAGCTGTGTGGTTCATAAAAGCATGTTCTTACTCAATATCAAGCCACAATTATTGCTTTTATTTTAAATCGTATAATTTCGGACTTTTGTTGCCGTCTGTGAGGAAAATAAATGGGTCTGAGAGACTCAGGATACTGAAATCTGTATATTTGTAAAACTTTTTTTCCTTCTAAGTTGTTATTCTTTTCAAAATAACACACTGTTATTTACTCACCAATAACACACAATTATCCTTGTTTTTATTTATTTGTTTAATTCCATAATCTCTGGCTTTTTTGGCGTCCGTCAGGAACAGAATTTCAAAATAAAAATAGCCGGAAACAGACGTAGGCATTTCCAGCGATTACCCAAGATCCTCAGCTATGGTTTAAGCTCGCCGATTGGATGTTTTAGCCGCAATGCATGTTGGGATTGGATGTTTATATGATATGAAATCCGGAAAACATTTTAAAAGAATAAAATAATACTTAATTCCGTGTGTTCTTGCTTTTCTCTTTGAAAGTCATCACATAACGGCATTGTAATACACGGTTCGGCTGCATTAAATATTACAGATCTGCCGTAGTTCTTTATTTATAGAGCCCTGATGAGAAGACCTTTGGAAAAACTGGAAGAAATGCCGCCGAAACTGAAGACTTGACGTGGATCATATATATATATCAACAATTAAACAACATCTTCAATTTTTCTTCACACAATTCGTCTCCTTGCAGTATCAACACTAATTCGGCTGACTTTTACATTTGATCCAATTGGTAGATAGGTTATATTTACACCATAACGGTGCACAGCTGATATAAAAGGACTTGTAGTTTTTTAAGATATTACTGATTTTCTTTGAATATAAGAATGTAAATACTGAGTCTGAAATAGTATAGAAATATGCTGTAAAATTATGTGAAAGCATGAATAAAACTACGCATCTTCAGATGTTGTACATACATAAGTGTCCTACACTAATAATAAAAAGTTATTATGGCTGTGTGCAAAATATTAATATTAAGAGTACATACTTTCATAGGGGGAAAGTAGAAGGTCTGTGATAGAAATATAGAATATAAAAAATCAAGAAGATACTGTAAGTGATCTCTACAATAAAACAGTTTAGTGCTGGATGTACAAAGATATTAATATGAGGATGTGCAAAACAGAAAAACTAATTAACCTTTATTCAAACATTAAATAATACTTTAGATTAAGGTCTTCTTTTAAATAAGAAAAAAGCTTTGGGGGTATCTACAGATAAATATTAAGCCTGACAAAGTACTTAACGTCTAATATATTGCTTTCCTGCAATGTTGACTATGTTGAAGCACTTATTTTAACTGATATCATACATATGAATTATACTCTTATGTATGTAGATAGTATAAGAAATGTGCAGAATATGACAGTTTAATGGTGGTGGTACCATGGTGGTACACACATATTGATAGATGTCTTGTAATGCGCTGTTGAGGAACCTGTGACCCAAGTTTTTCATTCATTGCATACACAGTTGTGTATTATGATATGTCAATAAACCTTTGAAAATCTTGAAATCTTGAAAGGGATGTGCAAAATAGCAATTATACAGTCTTTAATTAACTATTAGTAGAGAATAACGAGTAATGAATATACTTTATTACTCGTTTCCATTCATGTCAATTGCAGATAAATGTTTAGTCTTCTCAAGCACCAACTATCAAATATCTCTCCTGATTGTTGGCACTTGACAATCACCTTCCCTGAATTTTACTCAGGTGTAACTAAAGTCTGCCTTAAGGGTTGTTTATATTTCACATCATTAATCAGAATCTGCAAAGTAACTCAAATAAATGTAGTGGAGTAAAAATACCAGGTTAACCTCTGAATTGTAGTGGAGTAGAATTACAAAGTAACAATGAGCTGTCATGTGGGTATATATTAATGCTGCGCATTATGGACACAAGCGATTTTCACCCATTTATTAATTATATGTTTTACATTTGATAACACCAATGTGTTTAATACTGGCAACTTCTAATTGTGGGAAAAACGAAAACGTTCAGTAGAGACGTCCCATAGCATGTGTAGTCCTGGGGGGGCGTTCGATTCCAGTTTTGGATAGTCTGGCGTGGTTTCGTTCCATTTCAAACAGCTGTTTGACGCTCTGCGCAACCTTGGCGCACTGCCATTCCAACATCCAAATCCCAGAGCTTGAAGATTAATCACGGGGACTGTAGTCCTAAACGATAGCTGGGTATTATGGGTAGTGTTGTGTCTTCGGCCATCCTGAACTCGAACTGCGTACATCTGTTTCCGGTTATTTTTATTTTGAAATTCAGTTCCTGACGGACGCCAAAAAAAACAGAGATTATGGAATTAAACAAATAAATAAAAACAAGGATAATTGTGTGTTATTGGTGAGTAAATAACAGTGTGTTATTTTGAAAAGAATAACAAATTAGAAGGAAAAAAAGATTTACACATATACAGATTTCAGTATCCTGAGGCTCTCAGCCCCATTTATTTCCCTCACAGACGGCAACAAAAGTCCAAAATTATACGATTTAAAATAAAAGCAATAATTGTGGCTTGATATTGAGTAAGAACATGCTGTTATGAACCACACAGCTTCCGGTCTTCCTATAACTCGTAATGTCGTGAGACTACCAATAGAAATACATTGCTTTTAAAATCGTGCTGTGCAACACAAAAAAAAGGGGAAAATCGTCTTGGTTAACACGAATCAATAGATTAAAAATCGTGTTGGTGGACACGAAATGCCGTGAGACTGGGTTGGTATACCATGGTACGTATGGTATTTTCCAGAAGAGTTTGTTTATATATCATTCATAGCCTGAATTATATAACATTTTATAACTAAAAACATGGTGAAAATTGATATTTTAGAGCTGTTGACAGTATTTTCTAATTTATGGAGTGATACAAAAAGATATCCCAAATCCCTTCTTTAAAAACTTTAGATTCTAATGTGACTACAAAATGAAACAAGAATTTCGAACCTGACTTTATCCAATGTTCAGAATTGTGTTCCTGGAGGTATGTTAGGAACCTTGACTCAATAGTTCTGGCCAGGCCTCTAGAGGAGGGCTGCACGCCGGTGACGATCCGCCGCTGACTTCATCCGGACCGAGCTCCGGAGTAGCGCCTGCCGAGCACCGGCCCAAACCCGCCAACAGCGTCGGACAATGGCATGCGCGGATGGAACCTTGACTTCTTCCTCATTAGCAGGGAAGAGAGGAGGCTGGTACACGTTAGCACACTGGAAAGGGGAAAGACCCATGGCAGCCGAGGGGAGATTGTTGTTTGCGTACTCTACCCAGGTAAGGTGATCGCTTCAAGTGGTCTGCTTCTGGGACACGAGGCACCTGAGGCATGTTTCGAGGTCTTGGTTCAGGCGCTCTGTCTGACCGTTGGACTGCGGGTGATAGCCGGAAGATAAGCTGACGGTGGCGCCGAGGAGCTGGCAAAACTCCTTCCAGAAGTTGGAAATGAACTGTGGTCCTCTATCGGAAACTATGTCACTGGGGAAACCATGGATTCTGAACATGTGTGTTAACATGACCTCTGGCGTCTTCTTGGCAGAGGGAAGTTTGAGCAGAGAAATGAAATGTGCCATCTTTGAGAAACGGTCTACCACCGTCAGGAAGGTAGTGTTACCTTTGGAGGGTGGTAGTCCAGTCACAAAGTCCATGGAGATGTGCGACCATGGTCGCTGAGGCACTGGGAGGGGCTGGAGAAGACCCATCTGGGCCTGGGACAAGGTCTTATTCCGGGCACACATTGGACAGACCGCCACGTACTCCGAGACCTCTTTTTTCATGGCCGGCCACCAGAACCGCTGCTTTATGGCAAACATTGTTCATCGGACGCCCGGATGGCATGTGAACTCGGACGTGTGAGCCCAGTGGATTACCTGAGAGCGTAAAGACACAGGGACAAACAAACGGTTTCCTGGACACTCGCTAGGTGCCGGGCTCACAACATTCGCCTGCTTCACATCTGTTTCTATCTGCCATGTTACCGACCCAACCACACAGTTCAGTGGAAGGATTGATACTGGTTCCTTGGAATTATGTTCAGGCTCAAAGAGACGAGACAGTGCGTCTGGCTTACGGTTTTGTGTACCGGGCCAAAAAGATAATGTAAAGTTAAATCTGCTGAAGAACAGAGTCCACCGGGCCTGACGTGAATTTAGTCGCTTGGTTTTCCTAATATATTCTACATTTTTGTGGTCAGTCCAAACAAGAAACGGTTGCTCCGCCCCTTCTAGCCAGTGTCTCCACTCCTCCAATGCTGCTTTGACAGCTAGTAACTCCTTGTTCCCCACATCATAATTTATTTCAGCTGAGGTCAACTTACGCGATAGACAGGCACAGGGGTGCATCCTGTTATCCTCGGAGGACCTCTGGGACAACACAGCCCCTATGCCCTCGTTGGATGCGTCAACCTCAACCACAAACTGTCTCTGGGGGTCCGGAACAGTGAGTACAGGTGCCGTGGTGAATCTTTTCTTGAGGCACTGGAAGGCGGACTCGGCCTGGGGGGGTCCACTGAAAATAAATCTTAGAGGACGTGAGAGCATGCAAAGGTGCGGCTACAGAACTGAAGTTGCGTATAAACTTCCGGTAAAAGTTGGCAAACCCCAGGAATTGTTGGACTCCTTTGCTGCTATCAGGAGTGGGCCAGTTGGTCACCGCACTGACCTTGGATGGATCCATCTGCACCTGATTGGCGGTGACAATGTAGCCCAGGAAGGAGACAGTGGTTGCATGGAAGTCACACTTTTCCGCTTTCACATACAACTGATTCTCAAGAAGCTTCTGGAGAACTTGGCGGACATGCATGACATGAGACTTACTATCTGGGGAGAAAATCTAAATATCGTCCAGATACACGAAAACAGAAACATTCAAATACTCTCTCAAAACATAATTTACCATAGCCTGAAATACAGCAGGAGCATTACATAGTCCAAAAGGCATGACCCGATATTCATAATATCCGCTTGGCGTGTTGAACCCCGTTTTGCACTCGTCTCCCTCTCTAATCCTGACGAGGTGGTAGGAATTCCTAAGATCGAGTTTGGTAAAAACTTTAGATGTCTGAAGCAGTACAAATGTTAAAGACATCAGCGGGAGTGGGTGGCGGTTCTTAACAGTTATTTCGTTCAATAGGCTGTAGTCAATGCATGGCCTGAGCGACCCATCCTTCTTACCCACAAAGAAGAATCCTGCACCAGCAGGTGAAGAAGAGGGACAGATTATCCCTGCTTTCAACGAGGAGGAGATGTAATCGTCCATGGCCGCCCGCTCCGGTCCCGAGAAGGAGTATAAGCGCCCCCTAGGGATGGGTGCGCCAGGCAGCAGGTCGATGGCACAGTCAAAAGGACGATGAGGGGGCAGTGACAGAGCTTTGGTTTAATTAAAAACCTCTTTAATGTCATGGTAGCATGAGGGGACCTTGGAAAGGTCAGGGAAATCTGAGCTTCTATCCGAAACTGCAACAGTTTGTGGGGCTCTACAGGACATGGTCTCTGAGCTGAGTTGGGTTACTGGGGCTTTGGTGACATCATGGTGGGGGAAATAGCCGGACTTACAGGTCTGTTCACAATTCCCTCCCCATCCCTTCATTTGTCCTGAACACCAATCAATATGTGGGTTATGTGTTTTTAACCAAGGAAACCCCAAAATCAGCGGATGCTGTGCTGAATTGAATAGATGAAACTGCATTATTTCCACATGATTATGTCACTTGATCAATTGTCAATTGAATGGGTTCTGTACAATCGTTTACTTTATACATTAGTCTGCCATCTAGGGCGCTAGCATTGACGGGATGCTTGAGAGGGACAGTCTTAATATTAAGGCGTTTAGCTAAACACCAGTCTATGAGGCTTTCATCAGCCCCAGAGGTGCCGGAACGCAGAGGGGGGGTGGATCCGGCGGCTCAGTACGGGGGTTAGAGGTAAGGGAACAAACAAAAAAATACACTTACAGACGATGTTTCTACATCAGGTCAATTTTTATTTTTGTAGCCTGTTAGCCTTCAGATTACAGAACGATGTAACACTGCACCAAATGAGTGCGGAATGTAAAAAATATATATACTGCAACATTTTAACAAGCAGCAATTATATCTGTCCGTTAAATTAACGGGAGAAACAAAACAACGTAACACTGCACCAAATGAGTGCGGAATGTAAAAAATATATATACTGCAACATTTTAACAAGCAGCAATTATATCTGTCCATTAAATTAACGGGAGAAACAAAACAACAGGTGGGAAAATTACGATTTCTACGAAGTTACGATTTCAATATAGATTTGCAGACATATTAAACCATAGACCATCCAATAATCAAACACAGCATGGACAAATATATTCCTACCATCATTTGTCCAAAACGGCCCATACAGCAGCCATAGAGCCCCCGGCCTCCATTTTCCTGCTTCTGTCTCTGCACCTTGTGTCCAGTGCAGTTCGATGTCCTTTTGCAATCCATGACCTCACATATGGAACGGGGTTGAACCGGGTAAGTGGCGGGCCGACAAGGCAAAGGAAGAGTAGGGAGGAGATCGTTGAGGGGAGAAGAGACACCCTGTTTTCTGAACAGATTAGGTTCATCTGGGAAAAGCCCCTCTCACACTCAGCACTTGAGATGGGGATCGTGTTGACCGCAGCCAAGAGGTCTTTCAGTTCATCTGGGATGAATGTCCCATCATTGTCACGGTATTCCCTGAATGCCCTGATGACCCTCCGCGGGCTTTCGATGCAAAACTGCTGGCAGAGCGTCTCAACTTCACTCTCTCCAAACAGCGCGTCTGCGTCACGATCCTGTGGCCAATATTGTGAATAAATCACTTTTAAATCCTCAATTAGCTTGTTGTATCCTGATTGGTCTCCCCCAAGTGATAGCATGCGTTTCTCCAAGTTTCTTGCCAGACTCCCAAAAAACGTCCTCTGGTCCAGGGTTCTGTCAGTGAGCCGACCTGCATGAAGGGGTACTCCCTGAAAGGTGTTTTCCTCGACCCCGCGCTGGCTTAATAGGCTGTGTCGTCCGGGCCGCTCAGACATAGCCTCGAACACCCTGATCTGTCGGCAAATGGCTTTATGAGCCGTTATGATATTGCATTCTCGATTTTGGAGCTCGAGAGATAGCTCTGACAATTCTTGCAGTGCGTCAAACATAAGTCCTAGATTGGAAACAAAGGCATGGGATGAAAGGCGCTTTGCCAAGCCATGGTAGCTTTCCCGAGATGTGCTCCCGTGAGCAGAATCCTCCGCTGCGTGTGTAAAATGTGTGTTGAGGGCAGCACAACTTTTCCACACAGTTGTTCTGTTCTGAGACTGGATGCAACCCACCTGTTGTCTAACACCCGGCCAATTTTGCACAATTGAATGTTCAGACCGTCAGCACACTCTTTGAGCTCCAGCCGGTTTTTGTTTGATGTGCTGTAAAGTGTGTAAAGCTTATCCATGAAGATCTTGAAATGATTCATAGCCCCCATCTCTTTCATCACATCACCAACTGCAAGCTCAAGTCGATGCGCAGAGCAGTGCCACACCATGATGTTTGGGAAGAGATTTTTGAGTCGAGCTGCCACCCCACTGTGGCGCCCGAGCATCACTGACGCACCGTCACATGTGAGACCGACGAGAGTTTTTGAGAGGAAGGCCTCGTCTAACTTGGCGTGCTGTAAGGCATCCAGCAGTTTGCGGGCAATGCCTTCTGCACCAAAATCACACAACTCCACGAGCTCAAAAAGAAAATGTTCTCGGGTGAATCCATCTCTGGCAACTGCACTCGTAAATACACGATTAATGCGCTCTTTTTATTCAACCCTGTGGCCTCGTCCAGCATGAGTCCGATTTTTGGAGCGCAAGTGACAATCCTTTCAAGCAGTTTTTTTTTCATGTCAGTTGCAATGTGCTGTTGTATATGAGAACATGCGACGTTTGAGTGGAGAATCCTCCCCATTTCCACACCATTCATTTCCTGACAGTCTATCTCATGTTCAAATCCATAAGATGGCCTATGACGCTTGGCCTCCTTGTAAGCTGTGCGAAAGATTCTGGCAGTCGTTTGCACCTGGTCATTTTGGGCATTGACTACTGTTAACAAATACATTTGCCTTTGCCTTATCCAAAATAGTTGATGCCATTGCGTGTGCTTTGGTATTCCCATGCTCAAAAACCTTTTTCCTTAAGGCTCTTTGCTTTTTTTTTAAATCGGGCGCAGATGATGTCACCGAGCCCGAGATCCATACTTTTGCAAGTTTCACACCTGCAGTTTTTTCCGGACCCAGTGATCCCACTTGTTTGCAAATGGCACAGCCCAGTCCAGTGGTTTCCATTGTCAGCCATGGATAACTTTTTTTTTCTGTGTAAACTGGGCATCTGTCCAGATTTGCCCATCGTGAGTGTCCCTGACAATACCTGCTTCATCGCCATCACTATCTCTCGCAGATTCCAAGTTCACATCATCCGTCTCGTCCCCTTCATCTCCTTCCCCGTGGGGGTCGCTAATATCCCCTCTAACGACAGGTGCATTACCAGCATCGATGGTAGGCTGCATACTACTGCTCTGTCCACCGTGGTCTTCACACTCATGATTTTCGGAAACTATTTTTGATCGTTTTGGATCTGACTGCTGGTCACTGACTTTGAAAAAGTTAAGTAAAGTTTGTTTTCTTTTTGACATTGTAGACACGAAGCTAACTGTTATGTATTCAACCAGCGCAAGCGTAGGCTATGTGTCACACCTCTAGTCTCCCCCCCTCCCCCCCTCTCCCGCTAAAAACCTTAAAAATGTAAACGCATCAAAAAGGCAAACACAAGATTTTTGAGGAAATTCAATGGGGAATAAACACTAACAAGACATATAACAACATTGAACACCGAACAAACAGTCGTTTTTTTTTTTGGGCGTTTTTTTTTTCATAGTGACACGGGAGGTGGCGGATCCAATAAAAAAGGTTCCGGATCCAATTTCAGAGGTGCCGGAACATGTTCCGGCGTGTTCCGGCTCAAATTAAGCCCTGACCGAGGGTACACTGATGTGTTCTCCGGAGTCGATGTCAGCCAACAGTGATTTTTAAAAGAGGCGTGACGCATGGCTGGACTTATGTCAACGAAGCACAGCTCTGAAAACTGTTCCCGTTGTGATTATATGTTATTTAAAATGATCAAATTTGCATCAGACTTTCTGCCCTTTACCGTTTGTTTACTCACTAATCACATCTCCCCTGGATGTTAGGCTATTGTAATACAACTGCTTTCATTGTGATGCGATGTTTACAGTGAGAACAGCTGCTGAGGTCAGTGCAGAAAGCAGAACAGTGTGTATAACATATATCGCTCAATAACAGGCAGCCCAAATTTCACACTTTATTTGTAGGCTTTAGGAGATATCTACAAATAAACAGTAGATATTTTTCATGAAACCATATAGTGCTTCACATAATAAAATATACAAGGGCTGTAGCCTGATATTTAGTATATGCCTTGTGTGTGTGTGTGTGTGTGTGTGTGTGTGTGTGTGTGTGTGTGCGTGCGTGCGTGCGTGCGTGCGTGCGTGCGTGCGTGCGTGTGTGCGTGTGTCTGTGTGTGTGTGTGTGTGTGTGTGTGTGTGTGTGTGTGTGTGAGTGTGTGAGTGAGAGAGTTGATGTGGCAGGCAGACAGGCAGGTGTCAGTAGGTTATCTGACATATAAATGGTCAAACATTGTACATTCTCCGTTAGCCTACGAGCTCCCCGTTTGAGCAATGGACTATTCCTTCTCAATGTAGCATGACATTGGATATGCGCTTAACTCGTCCTGGATTGGAATTTTTCCGACCATTCCCCTAGGAGGAGTTCGCACGAATGTTTCTTAAAATGCATGAAAAACGCAAATTTTTCAAAATGGCTGACTTTCTCGGGGGCGGGGCTAATGGTGGAAAGCAATTTGAAATATGTTTGCAATCATAATACCAATGTGTAAAAAGCATTTCGTGAATATCAAACAAAACTATATCCGAGTAGTTTGGAGTAATTTGTGACATGTAAATCGTCAAAAATGGAAAATTCTCCGTTCGCTTACAAGCTCATTGTTTGAGCGATCAACTATTCCTTCACAATTTAGCATCACATTGGATATGGGCTGAAATTTTCCTGGATAGGAATTTTCCTACTTTCCGATCATTCCCCTAGGAGGAGTTCGCAGAAATGTCCTTAAAATGCATGAAAAACGCAAATTTTTTAAAATGGCCGACTTTCTGGACGGCGGGGCTAATAAAAGCGAATTTGAAATATGTCCGCAATCATAAGAGAAATGTGTATACAGTGTTTGTGAATATCGGAACAACTATATGCGAGTAGTTTGGAGTCATTTGCAACATGTAAATCGTCAAAAAGTGTGTATTCGCTGTTAGCTTACGACCTCCACGATTGAGTTATAAACATTTCTTTGCAATTTAGCATCATATTGTATAGGGGATGAACTTGTCCTGGATTGGAATTTTTGGAATCATTCCCCTAGGAGGAGTTCGCAAGAATGTGCTTAAAATGCATGAAAAACATAAACATTTTAAAATGGCCGACTTCCTGGGGGGCAAGGCTAATGGAAGCCATTTACAAATATGTCCGCAACTCTATTAGAAATGTCTGTGCCAAAATTTGTGAAGTTCTGAAAAACTATATGTGACTACCACACAATAGGGGGCACTAGTGAGCAGTTTTTTTGAAAAATTACGTTTTCTTTTTACATTCTCGAAAAAGTCATGGGCTGTGACGTGTGTCCCAAGTTTTGCGTCCGAAGCTCATTTTATGCTATCGGAATATAAGAAAAATGTATAGGCCACGCCCACATTCTGCATTTGTTGCGATACTTTCAATCTCAGTTTTTAGTCACCCCCAGAGTATGTGTAAAAAAAAAGAAAAAAGTTGTAAATTGGTAGTGTTTTGGCGCCCCCTATAGTCCAACATGAACATGCTTTGGTGTGCCTATTCCCCAAGACAGACTGAACCTATCCACCAAAATCTGTGGTGAGTGGATACATTGTTGATGAGTTATGAACGTTTCTTTCTAAGCCCCGCCTTTTTGATTAATGGCGGCAATATTTATTAACTGAACATGCTCATTTTCTTGGGTAATGTGTCTTACCCTCCACCGATAATGTATACAGATTTTGGTGTTGAAAAACTGAAAATTGAAATTTAAGTTAATATTTCACTGTTTTTGTAAATTATGGTAATTACAACAAAAAAATGTAGGCGGAGCTTAGGGTTCCAAGAGGATTATTTGTAGAACAGGTCCACCCGATAAACATTCGAGTTAGGGTTCGACTTTGTAAATGTATTCCGAAATGTGATTTTGATAGGTGGCGCTAGCGAGCACGTTGGAACATATATATAATAGAATGTTGCAATTTTTACCGGTCCTGGCGTCCGTGCAAAATTATACAACTTTTGAAGCGTCCCAAAGGCCTCAAAAACAGGAAAAATTATTCCTTATAATAATAATAATATTACGAAGAACAATAGGTTCCTCGCACTTCGTGCTAGGACGCCGTTGGGTCCTAGCGCTCCGTGCTCGGACCCTAATAACACCACCAATAACAATAGGTTCCTCGAACTTCGTGCTAGGACGCCGTTGGGTCGTAGCGCTCCGTGTTCGGGCCCTAATAATGATAAAATATATTTTTATTTTGAATCATCTCGCGACCCCCACTTTGGGAACCCCTGCCATAGAACATGTTGCGAAACACAATTGCCAGCATTTGTAGTTCCATTTCAAAGTGCTGTTTGACGCTAGGCGTAACCATGGCGCATTGCCACTCCAACATCCAATCACAGAGCTTGAGGACTAATCACCGGGTTTGTCAAGCAAAGCGGAGAGAATACTTACTTCCGGGTGTAAAATTCTCTAAAGCAACTATACTATGAGCTGCTCCGAGTCCGACTGCCAGTCCTGACAGACTCCAAAAGTCCGACATTATACAACAAACAAATAAATAAACACAAGGATAATTGTGTGTGATTAATTAACATTGTGTGGTTTAGAAAAGAATACAAAATTAGAAGGAAAAAACGATTAAACAATACAGATTTCAGTATTCTGAGCCCATACTCCCCCCCTAACTGACGGCAACAAAAGTCAGACATTATACAATTAAAATAAAGAAGTAAAAACAATAAATGTGGCTTGATATTGAGTAAGAAAAACGTTGATAAACGCTGTGAGAATGGATCTGTTGAGAGCATTTCTCCGCAATCTCAACTCGTCTATTACCAACGTTCAGGGAGCTCTATACAAATCAATGGGACTCCCTGAAGTTCCCCTCACGACGGAGATTCACTCCCACACACTCCCCCCCTGCCTGAAATGCTTCCATTGGGTTCCTTTGTTTACTTCCTAACTAACATGTGTGCTTCCATTGACTAGTGTTTAAACACATTGTAGGTTATAGGCTAAGGGGTGGGACAGCTCTAAACAGTTGACCAATCACAACAGAGCGGGCCAGCTAACCAATCAGAGCAGACTGGGCTCTGGTTTCAGACAGAGGGTGAAAAGAGGTGTTGCAGCACAGGCAGTATGAGAAAAACAAAGAGCTTTTTGAACATTATAGCCTGTAAACATGTCACAGTTAAGGCACTACATTGAAATATGAACCTGAAAATTAGAATAATAGAGTCCGCTTAAACAAATGTTGCAGAGTAAAAAGTGCCTTACTTGCCTCAAAAATGTAGTGGATTAAATGTTAATGGAAATGAAAATACTTTAGTTAAGTACAAGTTTGTAAAAATAGTACTTAAGTACAATATTTGAGTAAATGTACTGTACTGTCTATCACACTTGAAAAGCAGTCGCAACCTTCTGAGTGGCCAGACTTTTATTTCAGTCAGACAACTCACGTGTTTCTTAATATGTTTATTAGAAGCAGAATATAGTTTAAGTTTGGGGTCTAGGCTCGGGCTTCATCACTCCACATATGTACATAGAACATTGAGTGATGATTAGGTAACTATCCCCCAAGCCTACAGGTGGATGCTGGGGTACAGATTATTGTTTAATCTGTACGATTAAACAATACAGATTTCAGTATTCTGAGCCCATACTCCCCCCTAACTGACGGCAACAAAAGTCCGACATTATACAATTAAAATAAAGAAGTAAAAACAATAAATGTGGCTTGATATTGAGTAAGAAAAACGTTGATACACGCTGTGAGAATGGATCTGTTGAGAGCATTTCTCCACAATCTCAACTCGTCTATTACCAACGTTCAGGGAGCTCTATGCAAATCAATGGGACTCCCTGAAGTTTTCCTCACGACGGAGATTCACTCCCACACACTCCCCCCCTGCCTGAAATGCTTCCATTGGGTTCCTTTGTTTACTTCCTAACTAACATTTGTGCTTCCATTGACTAGTGCTTAAACACATTGTAGGTTATAGGCTAAGGGGTGGGACAGCTCTAAGCAGTTGACCAATCACAACAGAGCGGGCCAGCTAACCAATCAGAGCAGACTGGGCTCTGGTTTCAGACAGAGGGTGAAAAGAGGTGTTGCAGCACAGGAGAAAAACAAAGAGCTTTTTGAACATTATAGCCTGTAAACATGTCACAGTTAAGGCACTACATTGAAATATGAACCTGAAAATTAGAATAATAGGGTCCGCTTAAACAAATGTTGCAGAGTAAAAAGTGCCTTACTTGCCTCAAAAATGTAGTGGATTAAATCTTAATGGAAATGAAAATACTTTAGTGAAGTACAAGTCTGTAAAAATAGTACTTAAGTACAATATTTGAGTAAATGTACTGTACTGTCTATCACACTTGAAAAGCAGTCGCAACCTTCTGAGTGGCAAGACTTTTATTTCAGTCAGACAACTCACGTGTTTCTTAATATGTTTATTAGAAGCAGAATATAGTTTAAGTTTGGCGTCTAGGCTCGGGCCTCATCACTCCACAGATGTACATAGAACATTGAGTGATGATTAGGTAACTATCCCCCAAGCCTACAGGTGGATGCTGGGGTGGAGCTGGGGTGGTGGTGGGGCAGGCAAGCAGCTAACATGAAACACAGCAACAGGAGCATGAACGCAGCAATAGCAAGTGAACAAAGAAGTGGCAGCAGAAGCATAGCGAGGCAGAAGTAGGAAGACCTGGCAGCTTGAATAGAGTGGCATGTTTAGGATAATGTGTTTGGTTGGTTGTAATATGGAGGTGGTGCGTCACGTGTTAATGTATCATTGGTGCTCGAGTTTACTGCCTGAACTAGCTCGCAGGCTTCGCCCCATTTATTGGAAAAGACTTGGCAACAAAGCATTGGATTTTTTGGTTACAATAAACTGGACTTGCAGGCGGAAAAGCTTTAAATATGCTTAACTGCCATTTATTTTATTCAAGACATTGATTTGATTCATGGCTGCAATTATTGTTAGATGGATAGGAAGAAAAAAGGTTGTCAACTCCACTGATCTCTGCCTTCTCCGCAAGAAAAGGCCTGGTGACTCTGTAGTTCACCACAAGGGAATTTATTTACAGCTCTCCACTTGTGGCTGTGTAAATATTCTTCATGAGAGAGGAGGCTGTCACCAAAGAACTGCGCTTCATCAAAAACAATCCTTTCTTGTCAGGGGCTAATGTGAAGGAGTATATCACACCAGGTGTCTGCCCTATGTAGTGAGACGCAGGGATTGTGACATTGTTACGAATAATGTGTCTCCCAGAGGGGCTCTACACCTCCACTGAGAGCAAGTCTCTTTCAGTTAGCGAGTAACGTGTGGTCTTTGCTGGAAGTAGCTACAGGAAGCAGTGGGGTTGTTGTTGTTGTACAATGGCCAACAATGAATATTTATTGGGGTAGACTTGAGATTCTTGCTGCTTATTACATCACACAGATTGTTCATGTCAGCATCCCCCCAAAGGCTGGTCATGCTGCGTCTAGAGATTACATTTCTTACCAGTTATGTAATGACACATCTGCCTTTCTATAACAGTAACTATAATAGTAAAGGAGGGAAATAACCATCCATAATTTTTCTGGGTTGCCTGCGACTAGCCTGAAGTTTTCAGCATGACCTCCTTAAGGAGCAGTTATTGGATTAGACTGTCATGCCACCAGACGGATGTGTGATCAAACACTTTTATTCTCCTCAGCAGTCTTTATTACACACAATCTTTTGGGGGCTGACTCATAAAGAGCTGTTATGAATCACTTACAGATGGATGGTTAGCCTGCAGTTAGAAATGGACAGTAGGCTACAATATGAGAAGGAGGCCTCTAATTTGATTTCATTGTGTTACAAGTGTGCCATTATCAGGTCGCTTTCATCAGGTTGAGAACCATTAGCATGGTTTCCAAAGCGTATTTCTTGCTATACTCTCTAAATGGTTGCTTAGATGAGGCCTGTGGTCTATTTAGAGGGATCTCTTGGGGGCTAATGAGCTCAACACTCAAGAAAGCATAATTTAACTACATGCCTCCTACTATGACTTTACATGCTACAACGTTTGAAATATTCATAGGTTGTTTAAGTTGATACAGTTTGATATAAGTTTACAGAAAGGTCAAAGCAGTTCAAGAAATGTTAAGGCTTGACAACATAATGCTTTTGATTCCCAACCAAGAGTTTGTTGGGATGTAATTGATGCTTTATAGACGCTTATGCTTATCAGCTGCAAACACATGCATACATAATTATGTTAGTGGATTGCTCATTCACATCAGACAATATCTTAATTAAGTTGTACATGACTTCTCACTCTAGTAAAGCTGAAAACATTCATTTATGCCCGAGGTGATGGGTTTGTAAGCTCTAAACTCAGACTGCAGAATCAATAATCACCACTTACGCTTCAAAAGCCCACTTTGTCATCCCTGTTGTTCTATATTTACATGAAGACCATTATGTTTTCTGCTCATGAATAAATACAGAGAGGATTTTAAATGTTGTTATTATGTGAAGCACATTCTTGTTTGTCTATTAAGAAGTATAAACCACAGTTTTAACTAAACAGTGCCTGGTAAAGAGGGACAATACGTCATAATACAATCCACTTCTTTGTAGCATCATCAAGGGGATATACCTTTGTCACTGATTACGCAAATGTAAAACAACTTGAGAATAAAATGATAATTGCCCTATGAAATAGAAATACTGTCCCAAACATCAGAAGACTCTTTTGTACACAATAATAAAAAAAGATGCATGGGAGGCAATGTCTTAGATGGGTGTTGATATGATAACACCCAAATCTACTTGGATCTACATTATATATGGGTGAGAAGGGACTGATGTTGATTTAGACCCAATTACTGCTGCTCCCCTGGGATCGATCGTGAGCAGGAATGATACAGTGATACAAGCATGATTATCACTGTGGACTTTGTGTGTTGTCCTGAAACTTAAATAACATGAACATATAAGGACTGCAAGTATGTTGGATCTTAAGTCTACATAGCAGGAGAAGAGAGGCTATACTATCTCCAAGAGATTACATTTATGTAGTTCAAAATTGCTTTCCCACTTAAGTTGTGTTAGCAAATGTAATCCTCGACAGTCGTTAAGGGTTGCTACAACAGGCTAACTGTTGTGTTGGCTAACGCAAGTAGCTAGGTAGTGCTGGATAGAAAAATTGAAATATTCTCTTTTCATATACATTTCAGTATATATTGCATTAGTGCTGCATTCACGTTTAATACACCTACCATTCAAATGATAGACTGTTCATTTCTTTGTAAGTGGGTACATTTACAAAATTGTCAAGGGATCAAATTATTATTTCCTCCACTGTATGTACTGTGCATGTGCACTGTCATAAAGATCGAGGCAACATACTTTAGATTGGAGAGTCTTGACCTTCGATGCTGTCTTCCTTACTGGTACATTCCTTAGCAAATGTTCTTTAATGACACTTTTGTTCTTGAAACATTGTGCTAACCCAGGGCTGCCAACATTTGAGTTCAGCTTGGAGTGAGATTTTTTTTTTGGTGAACCGAAAAAAAATAAACGTTCATGTGTACAGTGTTACAAATGTATTGACCATGTACAAACTATAGGGTTTCCCATTAATGTACTGGGCGCTACAGTGGAATATGCACATACATATACACAGTGTACCCGCAACTCTTACAATCAAGTGCTATTTTATAAGTGGGGGGGTCCTCACCTCCTCTAGGGGGGTCCGGGGGCATGCTCCCCCGGGAAGATTTTTTTTTTAAACATTGAAGTTAAATGCATCAACCGGGTGCACTTTGAGAGCAAAATGAATTTATGGTAAACAGATTTTCTTTTTCTTTATGGATATTTTACAAATCACTCAACTTTTAAATTCTTGTTTTACTGTCATATAGTATTTCATAACTGTTTTAATTTATTCTCATAAATGGTGACCAAACCGTTTGAGACCCACTGAGATAACTAGACTAAAGTTAACTCTCTAAACAGATAGTCCCTTACCTCACTGAGCTGTAGTTATCTCTCTCAGTCTGACTGGACAGAGCTCTCCCTTTCCTTGTTTTAGAAACAGCTTTTAATATCCGTTAAGCTAACCAGATGCTAACAACAACAATGCAAATAGTGAGTATGGTAGAAATATACTGTATAATAGTAAAGTTATTTAAGATGATGTCATATTTATTGAAGATTTTACATTATAAATAGGTCTATTCCCCAACATTATTCAAAAGCATATTCTTCCAAACTCTGCTGTAGTATGTATGACACACAGGAGACTATTGAGGTGTGTAGTGAGTTTGGTAGTAATAAGCTGTATGATAGTGATTGAATATAATTGTATTCTCTTTTTTCGGAGTTGCACTTTGCAGATGGTCCCTGAGCAGTGAGCATGTTTCTACTCCGGCTGCGGATAGAGACCAATGTAACGTGTCCAGCTCGGAGGACGGCGCGTATTGGCTTTTTTGATCAAAATGTGATTGTAGTTCGTTGTCAACCTTACCACGGAACTTAGGAGACGTCATTTGTGTCTGAATAACGTTTTGTTCATGAGTTATTGATCCGTGAAATCAGAATCTCCCAATATCGTTCCAACTGTACTGAACTAAGCCATGAAGACCGTCTCATTTCGTAGACCGCTCGGTTTGCTGTTCCTTTACTTTATTTTTATATTTATATATATTTATTTTGGACGAAAACTTAGCGTGAGGAAAGGCAAGTGTGGCGTGAGTGCGTGAGATATGGGTTAATTGCGTGACTCTCACACTCAATGCGTGAGTGTTGGCAGCCCTGGCTAACCTCTTAGTACTGTGTGGGAGGTGTACTGTAGGTCAGTGAGGATGTGCCATTGATTTCAACTCAATGTTTAACCCATTGTGTAAGTTCCTCATCCTCCTCCTTGAAAACAAATGTGTTTCCATAATGAGCCAATAGTACGGCTAACTCCGTCTGTTTCTCTGCTCAGCAACTAATGTCAAAGAGCATTCGGAAACTTCACAGTGTGCAGTGACCACGAACAAGAACAAAGACAAAAGTAGGAATTAGTGTGTTGATAGGCTCCAGTTTCTCCCAAAACTTGATCATGTGTAGGTTTCTTTAGACTACTAGTTAAATGTAGCAGCTTAAACTGATGGGACAAGCATTTATTTACCTGCTATTTCATCTGATGGCATCACTACCACTTTGTATGTTTGGCCTTGCAGAAAATCTTCTCTCTAAACTGCATCTCTCTGCCAGCTGTTCTCCAGAACCTGTTATTGTGGATCTACAGGTTTAAACATATTATCCTCTGGAACTATCACAATTTTCTTCCAGATTATCCTTTGCCTTGACTAAAAAGATACTCAAGTACAAGTCATTTTTAACATTCGTTGTTGGCTCACCTTTATGTAAACAACACTATGTGTGGGCCTTTCAACATTACCCTGTTCGTTGTTATTTTCTGAACTTGTTCAAAAGATCCATGTCTTCTTATGTGGCAGATTTCCTGGAAGTATGCATTAATGTTTTAGCATATAACCATTATTATGAAAGAACAGGTGATGTTGATTGTTGGAAATTTGAAACCTCTTGATTCATCCTGCTTTACAACTTCATTACAACAGGTTAACAACAAGACTTGGATATGATTGTGCAAAGGCATAACACATTGTCATATCTGTATCACCATGCAGTATCTTTCAATATGTTCTTCAGATCAATGTTTTATATGATGATGTCTGCCCGTTGAGATGTTTTCCGTGTCTACTGCTTCCAATGGGAATGTGAGTGTATACCTCTATGCTGTGTCCAAAATTGTAGTCAGGGATAAAACTAAAGAGACGGTACATCTAGTGGAGTTAGCAATATATTTTTCCACAAGTTTATACATTTGGGATGACAGCTCTTCAACTGACAACTGCAATATGGTATGTGAACCCTAATGCCAACATAGTATTGTAATTAAGCAGCTGGCTGAACCAGGAAGCAGCATATTTGTTGGAGAATCTGCCTCTGTGTGTTCTCCTCCATGCACCAAATTTACATTTCTTCAATTGCTGATTCTGGGGAATAAACCCAAATGAAACGTTGGCTTCTGTACCTAGTAAAGCCGTCTCAACTCAGCCCATGTGAATCACAGACTCTTTGTTTGAGCCTGCTTCTGTCAAGAGAGAGGATGTACCTGTCAAATCATTTAAATTACTACAACCATTGTGAGATGGAAGTGCTTGGATCAGTGCTTTGACGTTATGGAACTTCCAGAGCCCTGAAAGCATGCCTCGCTGAGATTTGGTGTCTTTGCAAAACAGAATTATGCTCTGAGAAATGTTTCTGTCCAAACTCATGGAATTGAATCAAAATCAACAGACTGAAGATGATCCTGGCTGCATTTCATAAACACTCACAGACTGTACCGCAAACACACAAACGCATAAGCCTGCTTTGCATTCTCTCCCTGTGAAGCACAAACACACGCGTATACAAACAGTGCACATACAGAACATTAACATACTGGATGCCGAATGAACGACTGCCTGTCTTAATTTATGTTGTTTCCATCAATACACCGTCGCTATATTGTGTGTAGGTTAAATTATAAATGTCATAACAAATAATGCCTTTTTTGTAATAAACTGTTCAATGTAGGTTCCTTCATGTTTTCAATATTACTCAAACCTTGACAGAGAACCTGGATATTATGGAGAGTTATAATTTCGGATTTTAACTTAATTTATATACATCTGACTCCTTCATGTTCTGTATAGTTAATGGCCTCTTGTAGACCCTTGACTGTTCATAAATCAGAAGTTCAGCTGTGGCACTATTACAAATTGAGTGATATAGCAAAAGCTGCTGTATCTATGAATCTTCTGAGTTGAGTGTAGGAGGAGGGGTGGGAAACACAAACAGGGGAGCCTACAGAATTTCCACATCATTATTCCATGTCAGTTTTCTAGTCACAAAATAAAGCAGTTCAGATTCTTGGTTTAATACAGAGAGGCTCTGATAAATGGTGTTCAGGCGGCAAAATTGTTTGACAAAGCAAGAACCAGGATTCCAAAATGTTGATCTTGAAACCAGTATATGACGTGTTAAAGGGGCCCTATATGCACATTTTCAGGTTTCATCTTTGTATTTTGAGCCTCTACTGTGACATGTTTCCATGCTTTAATATTCAAAAAGTGCTTTATTCTTCTCATACAGCCTGTGCTGCAGCACCTCATGAAACCAGAGATCAGTATGCTCTGATTGGTTAGCTGGCTGGCTCTGATGGGTTTTGTCAACAGAAACTCCCTCTGAAAGTTAAGACTCAAATGATGAAACATATTGTGATATTTTGTTCGATTTTATGCTACTTAAATAATGATATTTATATAGCGCTTTCCTCAGCGCTGAAATACCCTTCATTTGTCTTTGTTACATTTCAGAGGGGAATATTACACTTGTTCGCTTCACGACCTGATATGTTCAGATGTTAGTTACTTTACACGCTGCATTTAGATTAATTATACAAAACACAATAAACAAACACATCTGGATGCTTAATTATAGGTTAAGATAACAGTTACATTCCTTGAGGTAAACTCTTAATGCATAAATAATTATAAGCCACTTATATAATATATACAGTACATATGTTGTTGAAATTAACCACTTGCATAATTACTGAGTATTTGTACTTGTTTTAGTTTTATTGCAACTTTTTCAATGCATACCTTTAACTTGTAACACTAAATTGCTACTTTTAGTTAATCATAATATATCCGTGAATCGTTCTTTCAGCACTGAGCATATCTCAGAGCCAGAGAAAGTGTATTACTGAGAATGTTTTTATTCATTGGGACAGAAGTCTGTGCCTCATCACGGTGTCAGAGTTATGAATGCGATCCAACTTCTTTCTGTTTTGCTTGGAGATGTTTGTTCCTAGGGCAGCACAATTTGGAAAAAATAACGATGCGAGGAGGTGGAGTTGCAGCAATCTTTGACTCAAGTTTACTTATCAATACTAAACAAAAATTAAATTATACCTCCTTTGAAAGCCTCATTTTCAGTCTTACGCATCCAACCTAGAAAACTTTGCAGCCAATCTTATTTGTTACAGTGTACCGTGCACCAGGTCCTTATTCAGAATTCTTATCAGAATTCTCTGAGTTTTTATCAACTTTGGTACTTAAAACAGATAAAGTAATTATCGTAGGTGACTTTAATATTCATGTTGACGATGATAAAAATAGCCTTACTGTTGCATTTAACTCTATATTAGATTTTGTTGGTTTCTGTCAGAGTGTAAATAAACCAACCCACTGCTATAATCAAACTCTTGACCTTGTTCTGACTTATGGTATTGAAATTGAGCAACTATTAGTCGAACCGCATAATCTTGCTTTATCCGACCATTTCTTAGTAACTTTTGAAGTACTGTTACTAGACTACAAAGCATTAGCCAAAAGCTCCTGCAGCAGAAACCTATCTGTTAGTGCTATAGCCAAATTTAAGGAAGAGATTCCACCAATACTTAACTCGATAGCATGTCTGCATGTAGGGGAGGAAACTTATACAAAATGTCCACCACCCCAAATTGATCATTTTGTTGATAGTGCTACAAATGCGCTGCAAATAAAATTAGACTCTGTTGCTCCTTTGAAAAAGAAGAAAATAAAACAACATAGATTAGCTCCATGGCATAATGCCGAAACCCGCAAAATAAAGCAAAAGTCGAGACAACTTGAAAGGATATGGCGTTCCACTAAACTTGAAGAATCTCGTTTAATTTGGCATATTACTCTCAATGAATATAAGAAAGCACTGCGTAAAGCGAGAGCAGCATACTACTCTTCATTAATAGATGAGAATAAGAATAATGCAAGATTTCTCTTCAGCACTGTAGCCAGGCTGACAGAGAGCCACAGCTCGACTGAGCCTTCTATTCCCATAGCACTCAGTAGTAATGATTTTATGTGCTTTTTTAACAATAAAATTGTTACTCTTAGAAACAAAATCAATGACCTCTTGCCTTTGACCAGTATAGTGTTATCAACAGCTCCCGGAAACGTTAGTTCTAATATTACACTAGATAGTAAACTAGAATGCTTTTCAGCCATAAACCTTGAACAATTAAATTCAATGATTCTCTCTTTTAAACCATCAACGTGTATCTTAGACCCGATTCCAACTAAGCTGTTAAAAGAAGTTTTTCCATTAATTAGCACTTCTTTATTAAATATTATGAATATGTCTTTATTATCAGGCTATGTTCCACAATCATTCAAAGTAGCAGTGATAAAACCGCTTCTTAAAAAGCACAACCTTGATCCAGAGGTTTTAGCCAACTATAGACCTATTTCTAATCTTCCGTTCCTCTCAAACATTCTTGAGAAAGCAGTCGCAAAACAGCTGTGTGATTACTTAAAAAACAATGATTTATTTGAAGATTTTCAGTCTGGCTTTAGAACACAACATAGCACAGAGACAGCTCTGGTTAAAGTCACAAATGACATTCTAATAGCCTCTGACAAGGGACTTGTCTCTATTCTTGTCTTGCTCGATCTTAGTGCTGCATTTGATACTATCGACCATGATATCCTATTGCAAAGACTAGAGCACTTAGTTGGCATACAGGGAACTGCTTTAGGCTGGTTTAGGTCCTATCTATCTGAACGCTCTCAGTTTGTACGTGTCATTGATGAATCTTCCATGCAAACCAAAGTTAGCCATGGAGTGCCACAGGGCTCAGTGCTTGGACCTATTTTGTTCACACTATATATGCTTCTGTTAGGCAATATTATAAGGAATCATTCTGTAAACTTTCATTGTTATGCGGATGATACTCAACTATATTTATCAATCAAGCCTGATGAAATTAATCATCTAAATAAAATTCAAGACTGCCTCAAGGACTTAAAAACGTGGATGACCTTACATTTTTTGATGTTAAACACGACCAAAACTGAAGTTATTGTACTTGGCCCGAAGAATCTACGAAACAAATTATCTAAAGATATATTAACTATGGATGGCATTAATTTGGCCTCCAGTGAGACTGTAAGGAATCTTGGTGTTATATTTGATCAGGATTTATCCTTTAACACCCACATAAAATCAATTTCAAGGACCGCCTACTTCCATCTACGTATCATTGCAAAAATCAGGCATATCTTGCCTCAAAACGATGCAGAGAAACTAGTCCATGCATTTGTTACTTCAAGGCTGGATTATTGTAACTCCTTATTATCAGGGTGTACCAAGAAGTCAGTCAAGTCGCTTCAGCTGATTCAAAATGCTGCAGCTCGTGTACTAACCAGAGTTAGGAAAAGTGACCACATTACTCCTGTTCCGGCTGCCTTACACTGGCTCCCTATAGAACACAGGATAGAATTTAAAATTCTTCTTCTCGCCTACAAAGCCCTTAATGGGCAGGCGCCATCTTACCTTAAATAACTCATTATACCCTATTGTCCTACTAAGGCATTGCGTTCCAAGAATGCAGGGTTGTTGGTTGTTCCTAGAGTCTCTAAAAGTACAATGGGAGCCAGAGCCTTTTCTTATCAAGCTCCACTTTTGTGGAATCAGCTTCCAGTTTGTGTTCGGACGGCAGACACCCTATCCGTTTTTAAGAGTGCGCTTAAGACCTTCCTTTTTGATAAAGCTTATAGTTAGGGCTGATTAGATTCAGCCCCTAGTTTAGCTGCTATAGGCTTAGACTGTCGGGGGACATCTTACTTCTTCCTTCTCTCTGTCTATACCTGTGTCTATATACGCCGGGATCTGGAGTCATGGATGATCCTGCGGTCCTGTGTCATGGATCGCGAGTCCTGGATCGCGAGTCGTGGCTGTGGTCCTGGATCATAAGTCCTGGATGGATATACTCATGGATTCATCTTCCTATTATACACACATGCATTTCCAAACATTTGGACTACCTATGTTGCAAAGGTATTATCTTTTCAATTTACACACGGCATCTATTGCACGTCTGTCCGTCCTGGGAGAGGGATCCCTCCTCTGTTGCTCTCCCTGAGGTTTCTCCCATTTTTCCCTTTAAACTGTGGGTTTTCTCTGGAAGTTTTTCCTTGTACGATGTGAGGGTCTAAGGACAGAGGGTGTCCTATTGTCATACTGATATTCTGTACAAACTGTGAAGTCCACTGAGACAAATGTAACATTTGTGATATTGGGCTATATAAATAAACATTGATTGATTGATTGATTTTTTATTGATATTTCCACTGGGATTTGACTTCAATTGAATGATGTGATCACTTTGAATTGAATATAATACACTAATTATCATTGGAAAATATGTTAAATGATTATGGTGTGTTTTTATTATGGATCTGTGCCAAACAAATATGTTTTTGTTAGGTCTGGAGAATGTTATTTGAAGACCGGAATACCCCTTCCACTCTACAATACTTCTAACAAAAAGGTATTCTATACACATATTTCACCTTTAACAAATATTGCGCCTCCTGGGATATGAATCGGCACTACTCCATATTGCTATTTCAAGAAAATGTAGTTAGGGGTTAGGGTTAGGGTTAGGGGTTACTCCAGAGTGGATGATGCTGTGGTATCTCTGAAATGTTCTGAGATTTGTGGGAAATATACCGTTGTCATGAACTGGATTCCTGAAGTGCTGTCTGAGTAGCCCTGCAGGAGAAACGTATTGCACCTCTTAAAGAAGTGCTGGTGCCAACCATAGACTGTATATATAAAGGTGCCAACGCCGTGAAAGAGACATATGAGGCTGTGGACATCCAATTGATTTTCAGTCAACACATCCCTCACGTAGTCTTTTATGTGTTAAATTATTTAAGCGCCGCAGCTTGAGGAAAGCGAGTTTATATCCTCCCAGAGGAACGGGTAAGTTACCCGTGTCACTGAGTGTTTTGCATCAGGTATTTCACACGGATTCAACTGTCTTAGTTAAATGGGTTTTCTGGATTGGCTTTTTCACCCATGGGTTGGAAAGGTCTCAAGCAGATTCCTCAAGGCTCTGCACATCATCATCATAAAGAGGGTCTCGCTCATTACCACCATGCATTAATAAATCGTCCATTCAAGTGTACCTCTCCCAGCATCACAGCATTTTATCATCGCACAATGGACTTGCCACTGCAGCATTCTTGGTAAATGACCATATTCATTATCCATCAAGGATAGGTGTCATAATCGATTGTGTCCAAACGGTCCACAATGTGTTCTTAATCCTGCCCCCAAGAGATGCTGAACTTTGTCACATCTAATTATCTTGCACGAGTCAGCTTTTACAACTTCTCCATTACACACCTGATAATTGGTGGGCCTTTGTTGGATTTAATCAATGCTTTTTGCAGCATTGACACATGGTTGGTGTGACAGCATGTTACAGCATGTACTCAAACAAGAGGCGGTGGTTTAGCATGCAGTGTATGGAAAAGGAACGTGTTTGATTGTTGATGAGTTTCATGCCTCTTGATTCACTGAGCATCTTTTCCTGGAGGCTGCCCTTTGTCTCCCAGAGGCTTGTGGTGATGACCATCCTGTTCTTCATTCCCAGCTGCAAGATGGACCTGTGGTGCATGTGACATCTGTATCTGCCAATGAACGTGCTAAGCCTGTCAACTCCGCTGCGCCCAACCTGTCAGTCAGCCCTCGCCACAAAGGGCCAGAGACCACAGCTGTCATAATGATCCAACAATAGAAAAGAACAATCTGCTAATCTTCTCTTGGCCTGGTTGAAACTACGGGTGATCTTGAAACAGACCCTTAGCTTCTGATGGATACAGAGTTAGCGTTTTTCCCTGTAAGTCTTCCACTTTTTTTCTTCTCCTATCTCTATTTATTATGACAATGATGATGATGATGATGATTAGTATTACACAACAAGCAATTTAAGGGATTGCATCTGCAGAACCCTGACAATGTGCGCTCCTTTAAGCATTGATTAGGTGGTTGTTTAGGAGCATAAATCAGCAAAGTTTTACATTCCCAACTATTACAAAGCCATTACTAAGGGTTGCATTTACAAAACAAGAGAAACAAACCTTTTATGAGGTGCTCTTAGCTCCACATGCTCTGTAGCTGTTCCCTTTTAGCTTAATTGGGAATTTACTTTGACTCAAACATATTTTTGACAGTCCTCTAATAGCACTTTTCCCAACATGCACAATTTGCTGTCAAACTAAAGCAATGTTTGCTAAAATAAATCGAGGACTGGCATTGCTAAAACCCATTAACACCCATATTTCCCTAAGGTGGGTCTTTGACAGTTATTCATTACAAACAATACTGGTCCACTGGGTCTTAACCTTTATTTTCAGTTACAGTGAAATTAGTTTGTCGTGGTTTTCTTGTAATTAAATACAGCACTTAGTCACTTGGTTGTATTTTACGGAGACATATTACACCCCAGGTCTAAACTGTTCTGGATATATCATCTTCGTCTAAGAAGGATTCATTGGGTACAGGCATACATTTGGTACAAGTATATATAAATCAGACCCAGAGGTAGGTTGCTCAGTGACTCCTTCTATTTTCTGATCTTTTGCCATTTAGAGACAACTATGAAAAGGTTAGTGTGTCAGGCATTCAGGGATGGTAGTCGGCAGCGTGGTGGTACGAGCGAGTGTATGAATAGAGCCTACAAGAATAGCCAATTATATTTTAACAAGGCTGCTCTAGACTGCTGATACTTCATTGATGTGTTCAGGTCCATAGTCTTGAATCCCTCGGGAAGATTGGAAAGGTTTAACGAGCCACTTTTTCAAACAAGAGATAAGTTCTCTCAGCTACTCAAACACACACTGTCGCTGCTGATGAAGCTTGATGACTTGTCTTTACTTGAAGCTTTCATTTGTATAGGATATGATTCGGACATGTTTCATAGAGGGCTTTAGATGAGGATCAGAGCAGGAGAGCCTGGTAACTGTACATTAAAAATAATTAGCATTTTGAAGTTCCGGACCTCAAAGTCCTCTAAAAGTTGTAATTATTGCAGATAGCACTTTCTTAACCTTGAGCATCACATATGTGAAACTTACTTGGTGTATGTTTCCAATAAACATAAAATGGTTGTATACAAAAATAATCTGAAAGTAACAGCAAAGTAAAACAGAAAGGATAATAAATTGGAGAATCAACCAAATAAGACAATTAAATTAGTGGTGGGAATGCAATTGTGTGAATTACAATAATAATCCAGTTTAAAATCTACCTACTTGTATTTTGTTGGGAGATAAAAACAAATATACATATGGTGAAATGCATGACACACTGGTAAGAGAAATCAGAGGTTTTTTTTGTTTATTATCACAAGGTTTCTGAATTATTGGCAAGAAGTCTAACAAATGTTGATGAGCCCATCACACATTTCCATTGAAGGGATATTTCTAGATCTTGAGCCAAAAAAATGCTTTTCATTGATCACCACCTGCTTTTCCACTGGCCGGAAAGACAAAGATTATTGGAAACGCTTGACCCTAAGGTGATTTTTGAGCATTTTGTAAACTGTATAATGTAGTAATTTCCCTATTTTACTACATTGAAGGAGGATTCAGTGATGCTAAATACTTTGAAAAAGGTTTAAAGGACTGAGAGTGTTAGACTAGAACTTTCTTCTGGTTTCCTGGGCATTTAGTATACATTCACATGAGGCACAGAGTCTGTGTAAGAACGGTGTTGGGTGGATGTTAATGTGGGGGGGATGCTGTCTGAGTGTCTCTGATGATAAGGCTCAGGTGCTACCGCTCATCATAATCATCCAACATGCCAGTTAGCTGCAAAGTGGTAGCCCCCAAAACACCTGAGCAGCATTAAACTTGGGACAAGAAGTTTGAAACAAAAGGTGTTTTAAGTTATTTTGGTTGAAAACAGGTCACAAATATATAAATAAATAACAAATATTGCCCGTGGCTTACTGTGTTTGCTGCATAGGTTTTCATCTTCGTGTTTGATGGAAGATTTTCTTCAGTGTTTTTTTTTTATGAAACAATACTCTCAGATTTCTGTTTGTTTTTCAGATAAAAAGTTGTCCTCAAAGATTCAAGATTCAAAGGGTTATTGTCATATGCACAATAGCTACAGCGTTAGAATATCCCAGGCACATTAAACACATTAAAACAGGGCAAGATGAAATATAAACCAATAGGAAAAAATAGTGCAAGAGAATGATGCAAGTTCAAGGAAATGCTGAGTAAATGTACCAGTAAAAAATACCGTACAGTACTGTCCTTAGCACTTTTAACAACATGAAACTCTATATGATACAGTAAACAGGATAAACTGTGTATGTTGGGCACGAAAGGGACTTCCAGGCATGCATACGTTTGAAATAAAATCATTTTACTTCTTTCTGAAATACACAAGCACATCACAGCTTGGCTGCATACTCTCGAAATTGTGAATTTGTTCACAAACTAACATTGAAACATAAAATAAAAGGCTGCTTACAATTCACACGCAAAAACACTGACTGACACTATTCACCACACAAGCACAGCTCAATATTTAGATAGAGGTGGTTACGCTACAGGCATTAGTCCGAATTAGCTGGCAGGTGATGCACTGTTTCAGGACACGCTTGGCATTTAACTGGTAAAACTAGAATAAAATACAATATAAATATTTCTGGATTACTGGTAGTTTGCCACACTTTCACATGCATTACAAATCACTATTTATAGACAGCCGATTTTAGCTTTCGTGAAATACACAAACACATCAATGCAATGTGGCTCAATACTCTCGGTACGTTCTAATAAGTGATGCTTTTACCTCTTCTGCATTTCACCTAAAATACCTCGGAGCTTCATGCCGTGTGTACATTTAAATCCTTTAAACTATAGCCTCACCTTATTATTAAAGCTGGCATTGCACTTGAACATAAATCAAAATCTGGCAGGTTAATTAAATGCAAAAATGCATTTAATGCAATTTTACAGTGTTGTATTCATTACCAGGCCAAAAAGTGGGTCGCACATGTGTTTGAAAATATTTTACTCCACCAAAAATCGAGTTTGGCGCAGGTGTTAAAATATGAGTATTTACCTATTTATTGCAACAGATCATGCTTTCATTGACATGAAGAGGGTTAAGTTGCAGTTTCACGTGGCTGACACGACTTGTTGTAAACTAAGGAGATACTCTTGCGAAGGGCATTTATTTGACAGTTCTCATTTTCTTCGCTGCTAGTGTTCAGCAAATGCAGCAAGCACTGTAATGAGGCTGCGGGTTGTCTTTGCCTCCTGTTACCCAAAGTGGAGTTTTTTAACAAGGGCATGGTGAAGACAATGCTGTCATACTGTATGGCTCTGAGTGTGAACACAACGCCGTCTGCATTCAGATTGCGGGCTCACTCTCCCTCACTCTGCCAGCGCGATGAATAATGCAAAGCTAGCTAGTCAGGTGATAAATTCTCGAGTGTAAACCCACAAAGCACATCAGTGAAGTGACTGTATTTTTGACAGAACATCGTCACATGGAGAGGGTTCGTACCAATCTGCAGAGAGCTGAGACAGAAAAAAAGACTTCAAGTTAAAAGCTCCACTGAAAATGCTCGACGTTCTAAAGGATAAATTATCGGAGGTGCTTGGTTTCTAATTTGGTCCTTCTCCCGATGAGCAGATCAAAACATAATGAAATTTCCTTCACTGATAATGTGAGCTCAATGGGACAAGGAAATTGCACTGGTGGCTTGGATCATGATCCACCAGAAAGCACCAGTTTACAGAGAGAACCAATTATCTGTGCTGCTGGCTTCAAACATAAACCACTGGCAGTCGCTCAAATGGTGATGGGTGAAAAACAAAAGTACACAACATAAAAGAACCACAATAAGAAAGCAGTATCCTCTGTCAATATGGTGCATTTAGAAAGCTGTTCAAGGCAATTCCATATTTAACCTCTATACACTATTATCAGACTACAGGCTGAACACTGAGCTTGTTGTAGCTGAAGAGTGCAGCTTCTTAATCCCATTGTAATGTAATCACTGGACTTTACAGTGAATGGCAAAAGGTGACAGGGGTGCTTTGTAAGTCTTGATTCACCCTTTCCTAACATTTGCAGACTGGTTTTATAGGAAGCTGGATAATCAGCAAAGGAAAAGTGAGTTTTTCTTTGAAAAAAGCCCCATGGGCCCAGGGTCGGTACTAGAACAAATCGAATGGGGGGGGAAATCATTTACCAAGGGGGGGCACACACTGCCGTCAACAACCAACACACAAACACCAACGCAACTTCAATTTAAAAAAACATGCTGTAAAGTCTATTGTCTTTCACACACATTGCAGGGGTGTAGTGCTATTGAATAGCGCACCTATGACTTGTGCATACATGCACGGTTGTGGCACGACCACCACAACAGAAACATATAGACATAGGCCAACATATACAAAGTGTGCAAATATGTATTTAGTATCCTATCCATGTGAACATGTTTTAGGTGGGGGTGGACCTAACCTCTTCTAGGAGGGTCTGGGGGCATGCTCCTCCGGGAAGATTATTTTTAAAATATTGAAGTTAAATGCATCAATCTGGTGCACTTTGAAAGCAAAATTAAGAGATCTATGGATAGCCTACATCTCTCAGCATCCATATGAAACAGAACTGTACACATTACCTTTTTCTTTATGGATATTTTACTAATGACTTCCCTTGTAAACTGTATTCTTGTGTTACTGTCCTATAGTATTTCATACCCATTTTTCCTTTATTCTCTTATTCTTTAATAACTCTAATGATCATATAAAAGGTATTCCTCGCAAATTCTTGTTTACATAAATGGTGACCAAACCGTTTGAGACCCACTGAGATAAGTTAACCTACACTAAAGTTAACTATCTAAACACTGAGAGGGTCCTTACCTCACTGAGCTGACGTTATAAGATCCTCTCAGTCTGACAGGAGAGGACTCTCCTCCACCTTGGTGTAAAAACAGCTCTTTATACCCGTTAGCATAGCTAGCTAACCAGATGACGTGCCACACACACACACAGAGCCGAGCTTGAATAAAACACAGAGACCCATGTACATGTACTGTACTGCATATTATTTTCGATGGCTTTACTGTATAATCAGTGTAACAGATGAACAGATCAGCACTGGGCTTTCATCTAAACACACAGCCACGTAATGAAGGTCGGGGGTCATTGGTCAAGCAACACACCACTCAGAGAGCAGCAGTGAGCACACCTCAGGCTGTGTTTTATATTTGTGTTCTTTATTTCTGATGTATTTCACACAAAAAACCTTTAGTGGAAACGTTTTTGACTTATATGATTGAAAAAAAAAAACTGGCAAAGTGGCAAGGCTTGTCCACCCTGCGTTGGGGGGGCACAGTGACTCATTTGAGGGGGCATGGCCCGCGAATGACCCCCCATGACGCCGACCCTGCATGGTCCACCGTATCGCTCATTTGCTAATGCCGGTGGCCCATGTACTAAAGCTCTGTTCACATGCAGACGACCAGGTGGGATCAAATCTGGCCTGGGAATATTGTCATGTAACATTCCCCATTTCATCTCTCTCAATTCAATAAAAGGCACCGGTTGCCAACAAAAAAGGACTTTAAAAAAGCCCCATATGCACTGTAATGTGAAATCAATTAGAATGTGCTTTATCCCACAACGTTACAACATTGAGCATGAATTAAACTTGGACCATAGAAGCAGGTGTTACACACACAAACAAGCAACAAAGCCCATCGGGTCTCATGGGGGTCTGTGTCAATATACTAGTTTAAAAATATGTTTTAAAAATGTTTTTATTTAAAACTGAGTTATAAATAGTTTGACAAGTTTTGTTAAATGATTATTGCAAATGCTTGACTGTAAGGCCATTTTTTAGCATTTTACGAACTGTATAATGTGGTAATTTAGTCAAATCTCCTGCGCTGAAGGAGAAAACAAGTGGATTATGATGATCCACTGCTAAAGACTTTGAAAATCGTTTTAGAGGACTGAGTGTGTAAGACTTGTTACAGTTTCATCTGCACAGTTGGGAGTGCTCGAGTGTGGCCGCCAGCTTGTCGATATCATGTTGCCAGAACGTGTGGGCTTAAGTATAAGGAATAAGGAGAGGGATTCATAAAGAAAAAATCTGTGGTGCGCAGGTGCATGCAAGCATATGTGTACATATGTTGTACAAGCGAGTGCAATTGATGTTTTGCCTACTTCTCCACAGGCTCTGCTCTCTTTATACTTCATTGCTGGAACCGCTATAACCACAAACATCGCTGGCACACGTGCCGATCTGATGGTTTTATTTGGGCCTACTCCAAACCACCCAAGTGATCTCTAATTACCATCAGCGTAACACATGAAGAAGAGCTGACTGCAGCATCACGGTGGAAGAGTGCTCATCAAATCCTGGCTTCACATGTAGACGCGCTGAAAGAGCAATTAAGTCCCGATGCCACTGCACACTGTATCTTTCCCACCAGTTTACATCATTATGGCTCAAAGGTGCTTCAGTGGGAACTAACTCGTAATTCCTCTGAGCCATCTTATATTTCAAAAGGATGTTTGAATGTGCTTTGATTGCGTGCACAGTTTTAGAAACAGGTGCAGACAAAAAAAGCTGCCATGAAGTTTGAAATCCGCCCACGGTAATGTGCCATTAAGATGTGGAGTGTCAGCTGTGTACTTTTTATAGCTAAACTTTGGGGTGGAAATATGTTTTTAAAGTCTGACAACTCAGTGAGATTTGATACACTCCCAAAAAGAATATGTGTCACAAAGTACTTCTTCATGTAATTCATTTGCAGACATTAGTAGATGATGTGTGAGAACAGTGTGTGGCTTTTTATTTTTGCACAATGGCATGGACTGGCACAGTCTAAAATAAGCCCTGCACTAGCCACTTAAGTAACCACTATTGAATCTTATCATAATTTAAGAGTCCTTTGGCAAATGTACTTAACCACCAAGATCCTATAAACCAATGAGTATTTACCAAGCTCCTGACACAAATGTGAGGAGAGACACTCGCTCCATTATCCTAAAAAAAAGAAAACGTCTCACTATCTTGATTCATTTAATGGCTTACTCACCCAGTTCCAGTTCTGTGCTCATAAACATAACGAGTCTAAATGAGAAATGTGTTGATAATAATGCCTAATATGATTCAATATGTCAGCGGGAGACGCGTTATTCACTAGGATTGCAGGGAGGAAAAAAGAAAGCATGATCCACAAGTACTGAAACAAGCCAACATAATTAAAGAACATAATTTAATGATCATTTTCAGGTTAATATTAGTATTTGGTGTCACTATTGTGACATGTCTCCATGCTTTAATGTTCAAAAGGGTCTTGATTTTTCTCATACTGCCTGTGCTGCTGCACCTCTTTTCACCCTCTGTCTGAAACCAGAGCCCAGTCTGCTCTGATTGGTTGGCTGACCGGCTCTGTTGTGATAGGTCAACCGCTTAGAGGTGTTCGGCCCCTTAGCAAATCACATACAATATGTGACGCTGGCCAATATAAATGCAAGTGTTACATAGTGACATCACTATGTTATGGAAGTCAAAAAGAAGTCCAAATGGGTGTTTTGGGTGTTTGAGCTTTTGCAGTCCACTGACATGCACACAAGCCAATATTACACACTAGGAAAGGAAAAATTATAAAAGCATAAAACGGCCTCTTTAAACCTGTTATGCTCGAAAATGGCATTCCCAGAACAAATGACTATAACTTAACTTCTAAAAGGGGTAAATTAATAATCTTTTTTCTCAAAGTAATGATAAACCTGTGAGTTGGATGTAGAAAAGTCAAAATCAATATAGATTTATTTTATTTTAAAGTAAACTCAGTTAGAACATAGTAAACAAATGTAAATTATAGTGTCCGTCCAAAAAAAAACATTACTTATAGTGAAAACCACGCTTGAATGATGGGATAGTTGACTAAAAGCTTTAGGAATCCAAACTATATAACCCTGTATAAAGATTGATGCAAAACAAGTGACATCTGACCTTTTTAGAGAGGTTTAGCAAAAAAACAAAAAAAAACACTTCTGGGGTCATTTGGGTGTATTTGCCATATCTCTGGGCCCCCTCGGTCGATTTTGATGATTGACATCTCTTTTTAATCGTTAGAGCCAATAGAATCGAGTAGGAAGTTCTTAAATCCATCTAAACATTACCCATTGGTGAATGAGTGATGCGCAGCCAGAGTGCCCAAAACCGCAAGCTGGGTTGCAACTCTCACAGACTCTATATGAAATCTCAGTTTTTGACAAAAATGTTATGATGGATTATCAGTGATCATTTCAAAGTGACACAGACACAGTGGATTAACCTTCAGCAGCGTTTGTATGCGTTTTAATGCCATTGAACACAATTTTTGATCAGAAAACAGCAAAGGAAAGACATATTGGCCGTTTTGGCTCCGTAAAGCTACGTTGTGTGTTGTCTGGTTTTGCCTTCGCTGCCCTGGGTTCTGGTCGCATAGTGATGATACTTACACCTCTATAATCTGTGGAATCTCATCTTTAATCTGATATCTTGTTTGTGCAGATCCGATAAGTAATACAATATTTCTACCGTGAGGTCTGTGCTAAGGCGTTAGCATTTTTTCGCTTAGTGCTAATTCAGAGGCTTGGTATTACCCTTGTGTTTTGCTTAGCTAAAAATGGTTCATATCGTCAGTTAGATGAGTTTCTTCCCATTAAGTGGATATAACACATTAATAGGTTGTTAAATGTTAAGAAGCCCTGAAACACAGTTTTGTTAAAAAAATTGCCTCTATTTTACACCTACTATGTTTACTGTATAGCAACTTAGAACCTATCTGACAGGGTTGAGTACTTTACAAACAGCTGAAATAGGTTCTTTGTCATTTCTTATCAGTACAATAATATGTTCCACTCTACCATTGTGCAGCTAAAGACCTGGGGCCTCATTTATAACACAGAGCGTAGGATTCACGTGGGAAGGTTGCTTACGTAGTAGAAATCCAAAAAATAGGTACAGAAATGTTCGACATTTTCCGATTCACCAAACATTGCGTACCGGTGAGGAAAGTGTGTACAGCACTTCCTACGCCGGTTTCCCTTTATCAATCACAATCGACTCGAAATGCGGTGCAGCTTTTGAGGGCTTCACGTAACGCCCATATTTGCCTATAAATAGTCAAAGAAACGCCCTTTCATTCATTCATTTTGACTGACTGCATGAAGAAGATCGCAGGAAATGACGACAGAACAGCTAAAGAAGACATCTCACACCGTGTCAGATTTTGGTTATTTTGGGGAGGTCGAGATAAATCATATTGTTTGGTGGATGCAGTTTGAACCAGAGTAGCACCATGGAGGTCGGATCGTCACCAAAATAAATAAATAAGTGGTCCGAAAAAGGATAATGACAAAATAAATACACATAGCCTTCCTCAGGCAGTGTGTTTGCACCGGGGACAGGAGACCCCCCCCTTGATGAGAAACTGTAAGAAATGATCGGGGAATCGTCCGGAGTGGAGTCATGATGACTGGATCTGAATTATTGTTTTGTATTTGTGTTTGTGTCCCAGCTGTCGATCAGCAACTATATATCCATAATCCACCAGTTAAAGGAAATACAACTAATGTGTTTTTACCACATATGGTGCTCTTAGTTTCCATACCTCCTATGTTTTACGAGCGACTTATCAAGTCTTAGCAAACGGCATAAAACACGATTAAACATGATAGTATATAAAACCATGCTCGTATCTACAACCTATAGAAATGCAAAACGGCGTCAGTTTAGACGTAATTCTGTCCTCCTGCTTACCGCATAATTTATGAGAAAACATTTCATAACATTAGCACAACATATTCGAGGTGGTTTTAAATAACATATCTGTATTTATTTATTTCTCCAAGTTATGTTTTTGTGTGCACTGAGGAGTCTCAAACAGGCGTTTGTTAAATCATTTTAAGATTGGCTTTAAACAATTTGTGAAAATGAATTCTTCATATATGATAAATGAGAGGTAACATTTTATTTATGGTATTATTTCCACATATTTCTCTCCATTCTTCCTTCTGCCAACGGTGTCACAGTTTCTCGTCTCTCCCGTTTTTGTGCTTAGTGCGTACGCATGGGTTAGAGTTTGCGTGGAGGACCGCACGTTTCCCCGTCAAGTTAGTATTTTATAAATCGCAAACATTGCGTAGAAACTGGCGTACGCCATTTTTTGAGCCTATATCCCTTTATAAATGAGGCCCCTGAACATTCACAGCCATCTCTTAAAGCTATTTCGTCATAACTCAAAACACCACTTAGCGCAGCCACTGCTGAGTTAAGAGACAACAATAACATGCAGTGGTTGTTGATCAAAATTACTGCTTTCTTGAGGATTGTGAAGCCCTTGATAGACAAGTATTCAATTCCAAGTCCAAATTGCAGTCTTAATAAAGGTCCACACATGGGTCCACATCGAAATAACAACCCCCCGCAGCTACTAAAACCAAATCCTGGGTCCAATTTGCCTCCTGTTGTTCTTCTCATCCTCATCCATTGTTCTGAACAAAGGCTCTTTGTAACCAGCTACAATGTCTACTCCATTGACGTTAAATAGACCCTTTCCCTCACTATTTTATTTGTTTCCACAGAAAGCTACAAGAGTGGGTAGAAGTCTAGAGGTATAGGGACTACTAAGGCAATAGAAAAGCTGTATCGAAATTGCAAAATCTGATTCAACAGCCTGCATTTCCACCAAAAGGTATTTATTTTTTGCTCAAGCTGTTTTTCACCTTTGCTGCACGATTTTGTAAAAATATTATGGTATTGCTTTTCTTAAACGACATAGCAATCTGTTAGTGTCTCCTTTTTTATTTTGAAATATGGTCACGCCCTGCATTATGCCTGTTTGTACTTCCTGTCTGTGTTTTGATCATCTGCCCCTTCACACCTGATGCCCCTGTGTTCTTCCTGCTCTCCCCAGCTGTGTTTTTCCTTGTGTTTAGTTCTGCATGTTTTAAAGTTCTTATTTCCTGTCACTCTTTGTCACATCCTTGTAGGCCGTTAGAGTTCTGTTCCATTTAGTGATACCTTTCCCAGCCCTGCTCTGCCTGGATTACCTGCCATTAAATGTTTTTAGATGTAGATTACATGGCCAAGTGGACCTGTTTTGTTCGGTAAACAACTTATGTTAATAATCTTTACTGGACAGTCATGGCTAGCCTACAGCGCTAACAACTATTGCTACTGTAAGTGTATCCTAATTGTTTTTGCTTCGAACCTGTACATAAAACACACCTAATTTAGCATTTCAGTGCTTATTTACATTTTTGATAAATACTTGGATAGCTCGAGCCATCTTTAGCCACAACACCTGATACTGTATATAGCTTTCCTATAATACTCAATCTGCATAATTACTTATTTTCTATGCAGAGATTCGTCACACATCTGAGCCCAAGGCATGTCAAATATATTAGCCTACCGGGTTTTAATTACCAAACAGATATTCTTGTTAATGATAAAGACATCAAGGAGGGGAGCGCGAGAACATGAATTGATCATTTAACGCGTTCACGTGAGGAGGCGTGGAAAATTATTGTCCATGCAGAAATCTTCCACAGGATTGCCTAACATCAAACAGGCAGAAATGACGTGTGAGCTGAGTTGGATCAATTAAAATATGAAATTATAAGATCAACAAACATAGAGCAGGGCAAGGTCAGAAAAGAAGCCTCGAGATGAAGGGAAATGTAAAATAACTTAAATCTAGGAAGTGATTTTACCTCAGAAGCTTCAGAGAAAATGAACAAAGAACAAAGGGATGAACTGTCACAAGGTTACAGTACCTGCTGTGACGAATCCAGAATATTTGACTGCTGCGTACATTTGCCTTTCTAGGATACTGTTAGTCATCAAAGGGCGACTGTGTTTACTGTAGGCCATATGTGAGCTGGTATATAACTGTAAATAAACTGATGTGGTTAAGCGGTCTCTGCGTTGTGTTGATAATGGATGAGACCCGAGCCAGCGTAAAGTTGAGACGATCTCTGTTTACTGACTGACAACAGATAAAACGATCAGTTTTACATCAATTCCTCACAATGATTCCTCTCACATGGAACATTTTACGAAAAGCCAGAGGAAACGTGAGGGACACAATATATAGGGGGGAAAGTCCTCACAACAAAAAACTCCTGAGCACAGCGACCACACTTCAGATCTTCCGCACACTGATCTCCGACCTTGCCAGGTATTTTACATTCAATAAAATGAAGAACACAGAATAAAATAATATAAAACACAGAATTTGTGTGATTATACAAAAAAAAAAAAAAAAAACACTGCATATTTACATCTGTTACACTTAATGGACAACGCATCCTCCTTCAGTGAAGAAACGAGGCACATACAGCTAACTATAATCATCCCATCATACTGAGACAGCTTTGAATACAGAATCATGGCAGTGGTAGAGACAGGTATGGGTAGTGTTTAGTCAACCACTGGGCGAAATGAGGAACAGATTGGGAAGATTGTAGAACATGGATATAATTCCTGGAGGCTGGAAAATGTGATAGTGTGCAAAATCCTATGCTGACATACAGCGTGAGATAAGTGCAGCCCTGCAATTATGTTTCTGCAATAATGCATATCATGGTTAGACAGGGCAGGAATACATGGTGCACACACAGCCCGGGTGGGAAGGTGTCTATGCTTATTGCATTATAAAATCTGTATGGAAACGGCTAAATCTGATAAAACAGCCATGATAATATCAAAATAATGTTTGTGGTTTCTTCAGGTGGTTTTTGCCTTTGTTAAAATAATGATGGATATTATGGAAAACCCTTTCTTTTTTATTATTAATGTTGAAACTCATGAAACAATATTAGCTGACAACCATTATTATATACTATTATGCTTTTGGGGGAGGAGCTCCAACAAGCCGTTTATTACAGAGATGCTGTATGAGAAACCAATGTCATTTTGGAACATTGAACAATGTAAATCTATTCTAGTAGACCTCAACAATGGAATTATGATCAGTAGAAATGGCCATGACATGGGACCTTTAACATTAGCTTGGTATCTTTAACATTAGCTTGGTATCCGAATGGAAACATAGCCATGGATGTGGTCATGTATAAAGCCAACAGATCCTTCTGAATATGTATCTTTTGGTTGAAAAGTAGTAATGCATATTTTTATTAAGTTGTATTGTTTTAAGTTACCATGTCAAACTCACTAACTTATTACTACTTAGTTACTTATTTGTTTTGTTTGTGTGGCTTGAATGATGCCAGATTGCTGCCTTGTTATAATAACCCTAAATTGAATACTTCTTATAGGTTTCCTAGTGAGTAAATGTACATTAGAAGATATAGTGTCAATAGTTCATTGTAAAATATTTAAATTTGAAAAGGCTTTAGTTTGTACTGAAAATAGGCACAATTGTCAGTCGTGTAGTTGAAGTGATTATAAAGAGATAATAAGATGTAGGGTGAAATTGTTTACGTCATATCTTAAATGTGTGAGAAAACACTAAATAATTTACAGCCTTAAGACTGAATTTGTTATAAAACACTCCCAGGCACAACAAGGAGGTATTATTTCCCAGTTTGGTGATTTTTGTTAACAGTGTGCACCCATTAAAGCCATTAACTGCAGCCTTAAACTCCATTTCCTTCCACTGCGACTAATAGCAGATAACATGTTTGACACTCCTGTGCAAGGAATAATTAAAGGTCATATTATTGTAAAAATGTTCATTTAATTGATGTGTAATGTGCACATTAGGCTCGTACAGGATGTGCTGCGACACATAAATGGTCGACCCATGGACCAGGATCAAGACTCTTTTCTGTTTACGAAACCGAGTGCAATGACTTCTCTGGGTTTTCTAAGTTTGAAGTTAACATCTCTTTATTTTTAATTACAGTGCAAAAGGAAAAGCCTTACTTTCATTCTGGATTCACGCTTCATGGGCTGTTAATGGTAAAGTCATACAGCCTGTGTAGCCCTTGTAGGGTAATAGCCTGTTTCCTGTTTCCTAGGCAGAAGGAAGAAAGCCTTATCCACAAGCTAATCATTTGAGGTTTCCCCTCAGTTGCCACAGAGCTGAATTGCACTGACCTCATGGTAACAACTTGATTTAATGGAAGATATGTTAACATAATATTTATTTAGAGACGTTTAAGTTCAGTAAATATATGTCTGCCAGAAAAATCGACCAGATGCGACTCATCTCATCAACATGAACTGTTAAGTGCCATTTGCAACACTTATTCAACCAAAATCATTCTTTTGTTTCATGTTTGCTTCAGACTTCAATCATTTATACAGTATGTAACCAATATGCCTCGTTTAAACAAGGACGATTATGGTGGCCATCAGGTAAAAACGTTTTAAAACGGCCCAAAACATTTCCACTAGAAGACAAACACTGATTCAGAGACGATTTTAATGTTAAAAGAGAAATGTGCCAAAACATATGCGAATAAAGAAACATCTTCACCAACTTGACGAGACATGGTCAACTTTACTAAAAATCATTGTACGAAAAAAATGCAGCAAGACTTTCAAAACACGACAGAAACCAGGCTACTAAAATGTGATGCACTCAGCTGGGACTAGAGAGTTTCTTGATGTTTTGGGATTATAAATTGGCCAACTGTCACTGTTTCTCATAATGCAAGTGCTTTGGGCCGTAGTAGCGTGCTTGCATCTGTTGGCCACCGTAGGTCTTGAATACAAATATATTTATTTTAGGATGATGAATTTCCTTTGCGGTCCCTGGTTAGTAAAACACACAACAATCAACAAATAATTCTCCTACCAAGAATTACAAAACAGATCCTGTACGAATCAACATATAAAATAGCAACAGAACACAAAAGACAGACTTTTTCCTTGTCTTCTTCTTACATTACTTACGAACATGAATACATGTCTTGTCGTGCACTTAAAGCTTGTTTACTGAGTGCAGGTTCTTACTATGTCTCTCTCATGGTTTATTATTTTTAACATTATTAAAGCACTAAAGTGCAGCAGAGGCGGTTGCTAAAATGTTGTTTACTCAAAAATTCAAAATTTTGGACAGATTTCAATTTGGACCAAATGACGGAGCCATAGGAAAAGCCAGGTGGACACCAAAGTTATTACAAATCATCCCAAGGGCGGGATATTAATGTCTGTACCAGATCTCATGACAATCCATTCATTAGTTGTCAGGACATTTTACCCTGAACCCCAAATGTCAGCCTCAGGAGAAGTCAAGGGATCACTGAAGTCATTAGCCGTCTGAATGTCTTCACCATATTGTCTGCCTATTTATACAGAAAATGTGGAGATACTCCCCTGAATAAGGCAAAACTTTGACCTGCTGGTGTCGTTAGATGAAAATTCATGGGATCATCAATGCATCTCAAAGGGTGGAGATATTTTAGTGCTGGACAGACCGACATTTAATCCCTTGAGCAATGGCATAGCTACGTATAAATGCCATTTTATCTGTAACCCTAAAAAAGTATGAAGGCCATTTTTCTCTCTCTGATAAATGCTCACATTGCTGTTTGTTACTTTATAAACAAGAGCATACTTTGTACACATTTCTAGCAAAAATGTTCATAATTAAGCCATCCTTCTTTTCGCTAATCTCACAGGAAACCTATGATCATATTTCAACTTTAATAATGTCAGCTGGAACAAATAGATGTTGTTCTCCCTTAAGCTTGTTCAGCATGTAGAATTCCCATCTACAGTATCGGCTTCCTGTCCATGGAGAGCCTTAAATAATGCTTTTGAAATACGTTAACTGTCCCTGACAGCCTCTAGCTAAGCTTTTCATCTTGGATGAGCATTACAACTCAGACAACCAATTTGAAGCGTATACACATTATTTCTCCGGCATTAACACTGTGCAGCGTTACCTACTGCCACCTGTTTTTTTATATCACAATAAAAGCCCCTCAGGGTGAAGAGTTTATTCTATTCTGCCAGCTAATTTATGACTGTGTGCTGGTTTCCCCGTAGCCGCATTGTAATTATCCAGCACATTGATATGTAGTTAAATTGCGGCACATGGCAACAGGGTAATCCTGTATTAGCGATGAGACCAAAAGAGAAATCACATAAAGTCTAGCAAACACAGAAACACTTCAGACTGTGACAGCGCCATAATCGCTTCAATAACCACTGGTTTGTTTGTCTGCATGGCCCACTCTGTTGTAGACTGAGACAACTACCCCAAGCCATGACAAAGAACCAGTCAGTCCCATCTGTCTCAGAAAAAAAGTAACAAAGAGTGTTCCTCGGATATGCCCACCCTTTGCATTGCTTGTCTCCAAAGGAGAACTGAGAACAATGGGCTTTATTCATTTAGCTGACAGCTGCTTCGACATTAATACTGTTTTTATACCTAACCCATTATGCAAAGGGTCCAAATGAAGGGAGTGTCTGTCAACTTGCATTATGAGCATCAGTTTGTACTTTGGCAACAAAGTACAGTTTAGTTGACTGTTCATGAATTCAGAGCAGCGACTGAAAGTCTGCTTGTCTATTTTGAGCGTGACCTTCTCTCCCACGTGTTCACAGAGCACAATGTCTTCCCGACTTGATAGATGCCAGTCCTTGTAAAAAGTGAAAAAATAACATCCAGGAATTACAAATGAAGATATGTTTAGAGAACATAAGAGATGGACATTAAAGAGGCTTTATTATGCTGTTGGAGATTTAACATTTCCGGTAATGTGTTTTATAGGTTTGTGTGCATGTAAACGGTCTGCAAAGGCTAAAATCCCAAACTTCCCTCGAGAGGGAGTTTCTCTCCCCCCGTTTGAAACGCGTCGATTGGACTCCTTTATATACACTTCAGCAACATAATGACATCATTAAGCAACACTTGCTTTTCTATTAGCAAGAGCTCCAACACGTTGTACATGGCTGGCTAAGGGGCGGGACATCTCCAAACAGTTGACCAACAACGACAGAGCCAGCCAGCTAACCAATCAGGGCTCTGGTTTCAGACAGAGGGTGAAAAGAGGTGCTGCAGCACAGGCAGTATGATCATCTTTTCACATGACGCACATACTGTAGCAACACATGTTCAATAATACTTTTATGGCAACATTCATTTTAAAAAGGAAGGTTTGTTTAGGTGGTCCATTATGCAATCAGCTTTTCTGTTGAATGTGCACTAATTGTTGTAGCATACTTTGAAGAGATTATAACATTTACTCCCTTTACATTTTGTACAGCCCTCCATTTTTCACATTTTCCCTGGAATTTGTTTGCTCAAAAGTACAACATCCCGTAATTTACATCTTTTGAAGACTGAATCAATCAATCAATGTTTATTTATATAGCCCAATATCACAAATGTTACATTTGTCTCAGTGGACTTCACAGTATGTACAGAATTTCAGTATGACAATACAACACCCTCTGTCCTTAGACCCTCACATCGTACAAGGAGAAACTTCCAGAGAAAACCCACAGTTTAAAGGGGGAAATGGGAGAAACCTCAGGGAGAGCAACAGAGGAGGGATCCCTCAGGACGGACAGACGTGCAATAGATGCTGTGTGTAAATTGAAAAAATAATACATTTGCAACATAGTCCAAATGTTTGGAAATGCATGTGTCTATAACAGTGTTGGGCAAGTTACTTCCAAAATGTAATATATTACATATTACTTATTACTCTCTTTTGAAAGTAATAAGTTACATTACAATATTACTGTCTCTGAAATGTAATGAGTTACACTACTTTAGTTACTTTTACCAAAATAACTGCAAAATAATGGCTAGGTATTTTAAATGCTAAAATGCAGTTATTGTACATCCAGTGAAGGGCAATGTGGTATAGCATAACAACTGTAGGTCCTTAAGGCTACTAACAACTTTTATTACACGGCTTAGTTGAATACTCGATTATGATTGTAAATTCTTAACATGTGACACGTTGTTAATACAGCAGTGCAGGCCACTGTCAAGGACTATAATGAAGATGTCTAAGGAGGATCAAGAAAGAGAAAGTTAAAGAGTTTAAAAGACGGAGCACTGGACGTCAGATAAATCACCAGAAGGCAGAGAGGAAGTAAGCCATAACAGGACACGGAATGGGCTCTGTATTTTGTTTAGTATATGGCCAAGTACAGGCCCGGTTCCACAACAAAATGACTCAGGGTGGATCTGAGATTACAGGGGACACAGCAGTAGTAGGTTTACATGAGCAATAGTGGCCGGCAACAACAATGAAAAATAGCATTGATGGTCCCCAATGAACAGATTATGGCATTTGTTATGTTTTGAAACCAAGCAAGTGAGAACATTTCAAGTGAGTTAAAAGTGCAATCCTGAAATATTTCATATAGTCCAAAGTGGACTGTGGAAAAGAAAAGCACAAAAGCTTCAAAACTCTACTGATAAAACAAATGAAAACATATTGTAAATCAAGGCAAATATTATTTGAACCAGCTCATGGTTTGAAATGGCAAACATTGAAAAGTCTTATTAAAACCATGTAGGCCTACTACATCATCACCTTGGTCCCATCTCTGGGAAGAGAATATTTAGTGTGCTTAAAAACTGGTATCACATCATCATGTGAGGTTGACTTTGTGACCTGGAGAACATTTCAGCTGCAACATTAGCTTGTTGATAAGCTTGGGATATGAGATCTGTTTGTAGCCATTCGTGGTGAAGGCATCTGTGCTATTGTATGCATTATTTTTGACCCAACATTTCTACAGGCATGGCAGAATATGGCACTATTTTCACATGAATATTCCATTGTCTATTTTTATGCCACGAGCTGCAAAATGACCGCCTAACCCCACTGTACAGGCGGGTACTTGTTTAGACATACCCTGGGCAGGCTCTGTTTTGCCGTGGTATCCTGGCACCTGCGGGCCGCAGAGGGGCGGCGTAGTTTCGGGCGACGAAGACTGCTGCTCCGGGGGCGAGGGCGGCGAGTCAGGCGGGAATAAGCTAGTGTCCGCAACGGAGTGTAACGTGATGTCCCCATCCGACCTGTTGCTACTGTCTGCAGTAGATGCAGTGTTGCTGGCGTTTAGTGATGGTTGCTTCAACCATTTTCGTATTTGATTATCCACAGATGTGTGTCACTGCTGTGGAAGCACTTTGGAAATGATGCACGCGCAGCGGAGCAGGTCACGCGCACCTGACACAATTTGTTGTTTGTATTTTTCGCTCTGTTCTCTTTTTTTAATAGAGGGTGCATAACATTAAACTGCCCCGAAGATCCCGACGCGAAGCCTGAAGGGTAAACAAACCAGGTTTACTAATCTACCCGCACAATTTGTCTGGTGTCGGAATGTCTCGCTATGTTAGTACATTCAACAAAACATCATTTAATTTCGGGTTAAAATGTGTTGCAACTGCGTTACTGAGCATTGTAACGGGTAATATATTACCCAAATTTCATTAGTAGGCTAATGCGTTACATTACTTCGTTACAGCAAAAAGTAATATATTACTGTAACTCCGTTACTTTTGTAACGCGTTACACCCAACACTGGTCTATAATAATAAGATGAATCCATGAGGATATCCATCCAGGACTTATGATCCAGGACCACAGCAACAGGCACAGCCACAACTCAAGATCCAGGGCTCGCGATCCAGGACACAGGACCGCAGGATCATCCATGACTCCGGAACTCGGCGTAGATAGACACCAAAAAGAAAGACATTTGGGGGAAGCTGGGTTAATCGGAACATGAGAGTACACAGGTATAGACAGAGAGAAGGAAGAAGTAAGATGTCCCCCGACAAACTAAGCCTACAGTACAGAAGCAAAACTAGGGGCTGAATCTAATCAGCCCTAACTATAAGCTTTATCAAAAAGGAAGGTCTTAAGCGTACTCTTAAAAACGGATAGGGTGTCTGCCGCCCGAAGACAAACTGGAAGCTGATTCCACAAATGTGGAGCTTGATAAGAAAAGGCTCTGGCTCCCATTGTACTTTTAGGGACTCTAGGAACAACCAACAACCCTGCATTCTTGGAACGCAATGCCCTAGTAGGACAGTACGTTATAATGAGTTCTTTAAGGTAAGATGGCACCTGCCCGTTAAGGGCTTTGTAGGCCAGAAGAAGAATTTTAAATGATATCCTGTGTTCTATAGGGAGCCAGTGTAAGGCAGCCAGAACAGGAGTAATGTGGTCCCTTTTCCTAACTCTGGCTAGTACACGAGCTGCAGCATTTTGAATCAGCTGAAGCGACTTGACTGACTTCTTGGTACACCCTGATAATAAGGAGTTACAATAATCCAGCCTTGAAGTAACAAATGCATGGACTAGTTTCTCTGCATCGTTTTGAGGCAAGATATGCCTGATTTTTGCAATGTTGCGTAGACGGAAGTAGGCGGTCCTGTGGGCTGAATGACCTCATAGTGCAACATGGTCACCTGTGTGCCCAGTAACTTATACTGTATACCGTAGGCCATGACATTGTTACATTCCTGAGCTCTGTCTTCACATTCATTTGTTTATAGCACAATCATTTGTTTACAATCCACATGTGTTTCCATTGCAATTTTATTACAGTGTACAGCATTTCATTTTATCATCATATCTCTATTTTACATACTGCATTTTTAATATTCTATGTGTTTTTTCCCTTCAATGTGTTAAATATATTGGATGCTGCATTGTTGTAGGAACCTTGAACTTTGGATTTTCACTTCCAAAACCTACGCTGTAGCTATTTTGCATGTTGCAATGCAAATCTTGAATGAATCTTGAGAAAGTATGTCCTATTTCTTCCCCTCAGCTGATTGTTCGCTTATGGCCACTTAACTTATAACCTTTACAGATAATGAGTTACTATGTACAAGTCAAACATATTTCCCCCCTAACATTTAAAAATATGAGTCCTCCCTGTGCCAGCCAGCCGCCGTGACAATGTTGGATTTCAGAATCTCTGGGAGGAGTGAGGAGTGTAAAAATAGAAACTGTCATCGTTGGTTACTGTGAATGTCCACCGTATAACACAGACAGAGTCTAAGCTGCAAGCCTCCTGCAGAGCCTCCTCTCCTCTTTTTATCAGGAGAGGGAGTGCATTTTGAATAAATATCCTACCTGCCACTACGGATATTGATTTGATATACCTCTGAGGAACTAAGAATCTTAAATGCTCGGCGTGGTGTTTTCAGCTCCGATGCCAAGTGGAAAAAGTCCATTACTCAGTCACACTATGTTAGATTGGAAATCAGGCTTGATGAGCTGGTGTCGGCACTTTTCTTGTTTATTTTTGTATACCTCACTCTGGACTGACACGTGCAATCAAACAACAATCAAGACGCTGCAGCTGAGAGGAAAACCATCTGTAACTGAATACAGATGTGGGTGGTGCTCTATACATGCATGGTAAACCCCGACAGGAGGGTTACACGACTTCCTCTTGGATCCTAGTGCTGTCTTGGGAACGGCAATATTACACGAAACATGGCCGTGTTTACCAGAATACAATGAAAAGGTGTATTTATAGCCTCCATCTGTCATGCGGAGGAAAACAGCACTATAAGGGACTGTACATCTCCTCCCCCAGGAGAAGAGGGGGAGACAGGAGGAGAAAGCGATGGGAGGGAAGATTGTGAGAAAAGTAAGGAGTGAAAGCATTAATAAAAAGGCTAAACTTGTGCAGATTTCTGAGTAAAAGCTAAACCAGTTGCTAAGCATTCCTGTTTCCCCGTCTGCAGGTGATGCATGAATTGCATCAGCGTGTCAAACAGACAGAAGGAATAAGCCAAGATAAGGCATTGTTTTTGACGCTGAAAATGGGTTTTTGATCCTCTGGTGAAATGCAGCAAGGTTAAAGCCACATGAAAAAAAAGAGAAATGTTATTTACCTCTGAAATGTTCTCTGGCTTGCATCCAAATTCAACAAGGATGCACAAAGGAGAAAGGCTGGGCCTGAATGCTAACATTGTCATTTTGTTTGAATAGTCTGAGAAATGTTGGCATGAAGTGACTTGATTCACTGTGAAACATAAAAAAAGGTTTTATCTTCTGCGCAGAGGTCCCGCTGAGATAGGAGCAGTGAGTTATAGCAACAGATATATGAACTGAAGGTCACCTTTCAGAGGGTGACCAGTCTGAGAAAATAAAATAAAAAAACTACAGGACAGAGGGAAATGCAGAGCATGTAAAAGTGGCATGTTTATACTTATAACAGTAAATAAGAGCGGGATCGGAGTATCAGCTCTGAGACATTAGATAAATGTGTTTTGGGGAAATTGCCTATAAAACTCCTCAGCTGCACTTATGATTTTACAGACTCCAAAAATATAAATGATAATGGTTTGGCCTAAGGAAGGCACAGGATAGGAAAGGATAACAGGAGGTGGTACATTTATTTTTCAGTACCTCGATACAAATACTAAATATAAAGATATAACTATTATGGGAGATGAGGACAACTAGTCAACTCTTCAAATCAGTGTCATGCCATAAAGCAGAGTAAGCTCAATGGACAAGTTAAATAATGCAGTGTTTTTTATTTATTTACTGAATTCTTATAAGCATTTTTTTTAAATGCTATGATTACAAGAAACATGACAAAACGGGTGACATTTACAACTGAAAATAAATAAATAACCCACAAATCAGAAGGTGAAAAGAGGGAGGAAAAAGCAAACGAAAAAAAGAATGAAAACTAGGATATATCATTAATACTCATATTGATTGTCACATTTTATAACAGGGTCATTCCTTATGAAAATCTCCTTTTTCAGTATATACAAATAGAGGGACAGCTAGATAAATATTGTGCGAGATGACAACTACTCATGAAGCAGAAAGCATTGATTTATTTGCATTTTAAGAAATGATAAGACACAAGGCATACATAACAACAAATGCAGTTAAAACTAAAATACTTTAAATAAATGAATAAAAATCCACAAATCAGAAAAAGAAAAGAGAAAAAATGATATTCAGAAACTAATTGTACATTGTTAACAGATAATTGATACAGCATAAATACATCATATGCACATTCTTGTTTGTTTTTTACTTCTATGGACAAAGAGATATATATTGTGAGAGATGTCAACTGTTCACCTCATGTCATGCCATGAGGAAGACCCTGAACCTTGGGGACGAGTTAAATAATGTACAGCGATCACATTTTCATTAATCTCCTGCATAATTAAAAGGCGGTAAATAAAACATTCCTGTGAGCAGACCTGAGAGCATTGTCAGGCCCGCGTGAAGTGAGACTGACGAGTGAACGCCGGGCATTGTGGGAGTTTACTCTAGAAGTTAGCTGAACTAGAAAACAATATCCTCTATTGAAATATAGACTCTTTTTGGGGAGGGGGTGAGATGACTGCCAGGGGAGACAGCTGCCTCTCACACCTACCATGTGACCCAGCTTCTACTCTGGATGTTGACAGGCATCAGCTCGGAACGATGATGGAGGCGATAATAAGACCCGAGGCAGCGCTGTGTGGGCCTTATCCTCGCTTTCTCCGTATGCAAATCATTAGCTTCTGCTTCCTTTGTTGAGCAAGGTTGGTACAGTGTGCTCTCTCTCCTTTATCATCCGCACCGCCGAGCCTGCGGAAATGAAAAGCAATGCAAATACGCCCGGCTTTTAGGAGTCGGCAGATAAAGCAGGGAGACCTTCAAACCGCAACGCTTCATCCGCTTCAGTTTAGCCTTGACCGAGGCATGCAAATTATACCTGAGACGCAGGAGAGTGACGCCGCGAGCCGCAAAGGCGCAAAGCTGGGGGTTGAGATAGGCAAATCTCTCCTAAAGCAGGGTTAATTGGCAGAAAATATCTATAGAAAGGTTTTTAGAAAAAGGGCTTTTTTGCTAGAAAAGCACTCATATTTGTGCCCTATACTGTTTGAGTCAGCATTTGGCCATCTCTTTTTGTCATTTTGCTTCCAGGAGAGGATGTGTTCTAATGCTGACCCAGGTACAAAGAACGACTCAGCACTGCTTCATCAGATCAGTGTTACACGCTCAATCCTCTCTGGAGTGTTATGGAGCCTTTCAGAAGCTTCCTGTAGTGGAGTGATCCTCATTGTGCGGCTGGATGCTGGTTTGAGTATTGGGCGCTCCCAGGATAACATCTACGAGCCAAAAAACTTGGGTAAATGAGAGCTTGCGGCAAAACTGAAAAGAGTCCAAGTAAACAAAGCCTAGATTATACACATCCGCAGAGGACAAGGAGGCTTATTAATGGCTGGGATGCATCTTTTTCTAATGCCCATTTCTAGTGTTGAATGACTTGGGAAGATAACATAATATCTCATTTAAAAAACATGCTCATCGTCACAGGGGCCACTGTTGGCCCTCTCTTGAAATACCAATGTCTAAGTCATTGGTTCTCAACATTTTTTCAATATTGTACCCCCTTTGAAAAAAAAATGTAGCCAAGTACCCCCTGATCAGAGCAAAAACAATTTGTTAAGGAAACAATGCCTATATAAAGAGGTACAGTACAGTGCTGCACCATCAGTGTCTGATTTATTAAAACAACAACCTTGTAACTGAGAAATACCGTGGCCCTGAAGTGCAAGACACCACAGCATTTCACAAAACGCTACAGCATTTCACAAAACGCTACAGCATTTCCGAAAAACAAAACAGCTTTTCCGAAAACACTACAGCATTTCACAAAACACTACAGCATTTCACAAAACACAACAGCATTTCACAAAACGCCACAGCATTTCACAAAACGCTGCAGCATTTCACAAAACACTACAGCATTTCACAAAACACTACAGTATTTCACAAAACACAATAGTATTTCACAAAACACCGCAGCATTTCACAAAACGCCACGGCAATTCAGGAAACACCACAGCATTTCACATTGGACGGAAAAGGGTATTCCTTAGGGAAAACACTTGTTTATGATTGGACAGAGCCAGCCAGAGAAGCACTGCTGTGATTGGTTGTTTTTGCTGCCAGTCAAGAAATGACGCTTCGTTATTGGTCAACGCCCGACAGCGCAATATGTCCCAACCAAGCGGCAAACTCTGTGGAAGAGCGGAGACGCCAATACGGAAGTGCCACACACTGCAGTTCATATATTGGCCGATAGGGACTGACTGCAGAATGGAGCAATTTCCATAGACCCCATGTTAAAATGCCCAACTTTACAGCAGAAAAAAACATGTTTCTACCCATGGATGCAATAAATATTATGATGAATATAGTTAGATTCCACCTTCATGATTATGGATCTGTGATTGAATTTTTTTCTAACACAACCCTTTTATTTATATTAGGTCTTAAAGTGTTTGCATAAATTAGGGCGTGGTCACATTGAGTGACGGCTCTGTGATGTGACTGCTGCTGTTAGCTTCTTGTCTCTCTGCTAGCTGCTCCATGAAGCTACAGGCACTCTGCCTGTTCAGCTCAGCCAGGGAACACAACTTGCCCCCGGCCGTGTTTGTTTGTTCTTCATGCTTATATATCGGACTATTGTGACTCGTTCTGCGGTTGAAACAGACGGTGCATGAATGCGGTTTTGCGGTAAGTTAAATTTGAGTACTTATTTATGTGTTAATGATTTTAATCAGCTACGTAATTAATGTTACGGCTTGGGTTAGCGTGTAAGCGAGTGGTACAGATGTAGCACTGAATTTCAGACTCCAGCTTACAGCTTCCTGCCTACGACCTGCCTAAGACCAGTATAGAGGAATGTTAAGCCCTCCCACTATTTTCCAAGAGGGCGTTGCCAGATTTTCAATTTCAGGTTTTAACCAGGAGATGGCGCTTCATTCACAAATACAGAAAGACAAGTTTCATGGACTTTCAGTTGTGTTTTGAAGAGCATTTGAACACATCAATATTTTAGATCAACTAAAGTATATCTAATCTTGTAATTCAATAATATATAGTCTTTATATATTAAATAATCATAATTATAATGTAAATGTTTACATTACACTTCTTTATTTGTTATGCTCATACTTTTACCTTTACAATCGTTTGCTTTAATATGCAGTATATTTTTTTTATATTTTTGTGTTTGCTTCCTCCTGCTCCCTTTCGGACACATACTGTATGATTTATTATTATTATTATTAATATGAATATATTATTAAGATAAGATAAGATAAGATGTTACTTTATTGATTGAACATTTTAGTTTAGAATGTGCTGTCCCACGGTAATTCAGAAGGCTCACAGGTCACATTCCGACCATTATTTAAAACAATAGGTGCTTTCACACCGTCTACAGTTTGATTTGTATAGAGGGAGCTCTGTGGCTGAATGGCCAGATTAGGTGTGGCGCATTTATCATAGGTGATCAGAGAGATACAGTATGTCCACGTTTTTGAGCAAGTCCACGAATCCAGTCTTTGTCAAGTCTGTCACCACCTTCGCGCAGCTGCTGGCGCCACTTCGTCCGGTCCTCCAACAGCCTCTCCCAGTTATCCGTCGCAATGTCCAGGGCCTTCATGTCACGTTTTACAACATCCTTGAAGCGCAGCAGTGGTCGTCCTCTGCCTCTGGAACCAGTGCTCAGCTCGCTGTATAAGATGTCCTTTGGCAGGCGGCCATCTGGCATTCTGCGAAGGTGACCAAGCCACCGCAGCCTCCTGACCTTCAGTGTTTGGAACATTGACTTGCTGCCCGTACGCGCCAGCACCGCCTCGTTCGTGACCTTGTCCCGCCATGTGATCCCGAGGATGTTGCGCAGGCACCGCATGTGAAAAGCATTTAGCTCTCTTTCGTGCCGCGCGTAAGTTGACCACGCCTCGGAACCATACAGCAGGACGCTGACCACGCAACATTGGTAGATGCGTGTCTTAGTGCACTCTGTGAGGTATTTGTTGCTCCAGGCTCTTGAGCGCAAACGACTGAAAGACGTTGCGGCTTTGCCGATACGAGTCTGGATCTCCTTAACTAATGACAGGTCACTGCTGATTGTTGAGCCAAGATACGTGAACTGGTCAACAGTCTCCAGCACATGCGCGTTCACCATTACCGGTGACGCTGCATTTCCTGCTTGGTGCATAACAACTGTCTTTTTGATGTTGATGATCAGTGCAAATTCAGAGCATGCTGCACTGAATCTGTCCATCAGGCGATGTAGACCAGTTGCGCTGTGAGACACCAGAGCTGCGTCGTCTGCGAATAAGAGCTCACGAACTAGCACCTTCCGTACCTTTCTTTTCGCGCGCAGTCGGGCCAGATTAAACAGCTTCCCATCTGACCGCGTGTGCAGGAAAACGCCGTCTTCGTCCACGTGATTGCTGAATGAATGATGCAGCACAACAGAGAAGAAGATGCCGAAGAGCATGGGCGCTAACACGCAGCCTTGTTTGACTCCACTGCGAACGGAGAAGCTGTCTGAAGTAGATCCTTCAAAGAAAACTGTTGCTGACTTGTCCTCGTGAAGCGATTTGACCAGCCCGAGCAGTTTCGGTGGGCAGCCGAGTTTTTGCAAGATGGCGAACAGTCCTTCCCGACTCACCATGTCGAACACCTTCATCAGGTCGACAAACGCCATGTGCAGTGGTTTGTTTTGCTCTCGGCACTTTTCGCACCGTGAAGACCATGTCTGTTGTTGATCGGCCACTTCGAAACCCGCACTGTGACTCTGGGTATACGCGAACGGCCAGTTTCTGGAGCCGCACTAGCAGAATTCTGGAGAAGACCTTGCCAAGTACGCTCAGTAGCTAAATGCCACGGTAGTTGTTACAGTCCCCTTTGTTGCCTTTGTTCTTGTAAAGCGTGATTATCTTGGCGTCCTTCATGTCCGATGGGAAAGCGCCCGCTTGCCAGCATTGGCAGAGCAGCTTGTGCAATTGCGGCAGTAAGCAGCTGTCACATTTGAGGAGATCAGCCGGGATGCCGTCCGTGCCCGCAGCTTTGCCCCCAGCAGTGTGCTTCAGCGCGTTCACTAGCTCTTCCATGGTTGGCAAGTTGTCCAGCTCAGCATTGATGTCAAAGCTGGGTGTTGAGGCCAAAGCCACATGGCTGATGCTCCTTGGTTTGCCATAGAGCTCTGAGTAGTGCTCAACCCATCGTGACATCTGTTGCCCTGTGTTAGTGATCAGTGCTCCTTCTGCAGACTTCAGCGGACAAACCTTCTTTGCTCTCGGCCCAATAGCCTTGTTCAGGCCCCTGTACAGTTCCCGCAGGTTACCAGTGTCTGAAGCCTGTTGGATGTCATCGCAGAGCTTGTTCCAGTACTGGTTAACACAGGATCGAGCTGTCCTCTGAAGTTCACGCTGCGCATCCTTGAGTGCAGTGAGAGAACTCCGTGTTGCCCGTTGCTTGTAGACTTTGTGCGCCTTGTTCTTGGCAGAGAACAACAGTTCCAGGACTACAGCATTTTCGGCCATCCAGTCTTCTTGCGGCGGCCTTTTCGTGCCAAAAGATTCAGTAGCCGCGTCATGCATAGCAGCTCGCAGGCTCTGCCAGTTCTCTTCTGGTCCTGTGCCGGTACTGCTTGCAGCCATCTTCTTTGCAAACGACTTCCGGAATGCCATGACATTTTCTGCGCATTTCATTCTTGCGGTGTTTAGGCGCGGCTTCTCTTTTTGTCTTGGGGTAGGTTTTCGTTTAGGCATGTTCATCTGGGTTAAAACAAGCGAGTGGTCGGTATCACCATCAGCAGTGTGGTAAGTTCTGGAGCATCTGACTAGGCCAATGTCACGTCTTCTGACCAAAGCTAAGTCTAGCTGGTGCCAGTGCTTGGACCGTGGATGCATCCATGTCACCCGTCGACGTTGCTTCTGCTGGAACCAAGTGTTTGCGATGCAGAGCCCATGTTGACTGCACAGCTCGAGAACTCGCTTTCCGTTTTCGTTGATTTTCCCAACACCAAAGTGACCGATTGCATCTGGCCATGCCAGATAATCGGCGCCGACACGAGCATTGAAATCGCCGAGCAGCATCACGCAGTCCTCGGGGGGAATCTTGTTCAAGACGCCAGCCAGGCTGTCGTAGAACTGGTCCTTAACCACAGCTTCACTCGGCAGTGTGGGGGCGTAGGCACATATCAGATGTATTGGGCTGGCAGATGGCAGTTTTAATGATACAATCTGGTTATTATGCTGTTTGGAGGAGGCCTCACAGGTAAGAGCACTAACTAGCTACCATCACATGTACCTTAGCTTGACTTAAATGTATTAAACGTATAATTAAGTGATATCAAAATATAAATAACTAATGTCATGCAAACATATTAATATTAGCTTGATTCCAGTGTTGAATGTAGCACAATTGCATACAAACGTTAAGGGATTTTAAGATTCTGAAGTATTATGCTAAAAACTCAATAACTTAGATTATTATTTATAGTTTTGCTGAATAGTTTCATGTCCACTTACCTTAGAAACGTAAAATGCCACGGCAGTGTGCAGATGGGGAGCATGTTAGCTTAGCTTGGTAGCTTCAGCTAGCTCCGGAGCTTGCAGCTCGGTGGCAGGAGGTCCCGCCTCGGCTCCGCCTCTTTGCCCTTATTTGGAGCAGGCGGGAGTTGAACTCTGACGTCACTGCCGAGCCGTTAGTGGCCGACTCCGCCTACTAAGGGCTTCTCGGCAACTCTGCAGAATCCTATGGGTGACGTCACGGACCCTACGTCCATTTATATATACAGTCTATGGTCCCAACCCAACACATCAGCCGTTAGCACACACTCAGAGCTCACAGCTCCTCATATCTGTTCAGAAGCTGGACAAAAGTTAAACATGTACAAACCACAGACTGTCTATGTCATGGCGAATACAGTCGCTGCTTTATTTATGTCTGTATGACGTTGTTGCTACAGGTTAGTTTAGCCTGATGGATCCGATTCCATTCAGAAAACACGCATTTGAAAAGCTTTTCGCCTGCCGTCTTGTCTGCAGACTTGTCAAAGCGTTAATTCGTAGATTTTACTAACCGTTATCAGTATGTAGTTACTTCGGCATCACTTTGAAACGTGTATTACAATGAAATCATGGTCAAATATGTTCATGCGAATATTGGGTAGTCTACCATAGTCTTTACATGGAGATAAGTCCCTTAAAACCCATGAATTAATAAAGCATTAATTCTGTGTTTACTCTTGTCATTCAAACAAGACGCTGGAGAGGGGGCGGGGGCGATCGATAAGGCTAAACTAACCTATAGCTGCTCTGTCCACACTAACAACAACGTCATACAGACATAAATAAAGCAGCAACTGTATTTGCCATGACAAACAGTCTTTGGTTTGTACATGTTTAACTTTTGTCCAGTTTCTGAACAGATACTGTATGAGGAGCTGTGAGCTCTGAGTGTGTGCTAACAGCTAATGGCTGATGTGTTGGGCCAATCATGAAGCGTCATTTCTTGACTGGCCGCAAAAACAACCAATCACAGCAGTGCTTCTCTGGCTGGCTCTGTCCAATCACAAACAAGAAGTGTTCTCCCTAAGGAATACCCTTTCCGTCCAATGTGAAATGCTGTGGTGTTTTGTTAAAATGCTGTGGTGTTTTTTGAAATGCTGTGGTGTTTTATGAAATGCTGTGGTGTTTTGTGAAATGCTGTTGCATTTTCTGAAATGCTGTTGCGTTTTCTGAAATGCTGTTGCGTTTTCTAAAATGCTGCGGCGTTTTCTGAAATGCGGTTGTGTTTTGTGAAATGCTGCGGCGTTTTCTGAAATGCTGTAGTGTTTTCTGAAATGCTGTAGCGTTTTCTGAAATGCTGTGGCGTTTTGTGAAATTCTGTTGTGTTTTCTGAAATGCTGTAGCGTTTTCTGAAATGCTGTGGTGTCTTGTGAAATGCTGTTGCGTTTTCTGAAAAGCTGTTGTGTTTTGTGAAATGCTGTGGTGTCTTGCACTTCAGGGCCACCGTAGAAAACACTTAAATGCTACATTTCAAATGTTTACAATCCATCACTAAATTCATGGCAAAGCAATTTTAACATCATGCAATAAGACTAAGACGACATTAGCTGCATTGAACTGATCTTTTTAATAAGTTGTACTTACAATTTAATGAGAAACATGGGCTTGTGCTGCACTGAGGATCTTTGTTATTCTCGCTGACAGGGAGGCAAATTGCAGTTACACTTCACGTTTTGAAATATGTGTAACTGTTCATATAAAACCCACACTGCTCAAACTTTGTTACTTTTCCTAAAATTGGTATATTTATTTATTTATTTTGGGGCACGTGGGGAATGAAGAGGAAAAAAAATATGAGCATTTTATGAGCATGGGATTTTGAGCCCTCATATAAACATTATGCATAATGCTGCGCTATACTTTGCGGCCATACGCTGTTGCCAAGCAACGCTTATTGTTTAGGTGTCCTTTGATAAGCAGGCAGTCATATAATTAACTAGAACAAGCTAGATCTGATAGATTTGGACATAAACGCGAGTGAAGTCTAACCGGACGCGAGAGAGAGATTAGATCAGCTGCTCCTGACGGAGAACACGCAGCTCTGCATGATCACAACTCCGCCGTTGTGACGGACCGTTGAGTGGAGCAAAATTACATACACTAACGGCCTCTACACACGGCAGCGTGCGTTTAAGGTTGGCGGTGGGTGTGTCTGAAGCTTGGGGAGTTCTCGCGAGCAACGCGACCAACAACCAATCACATGAATCTCCCGCCCCCGACATACAGTTTACGAAGTAAACTGGATATAAACTCCCCAAACAGTAGTGATGGGAATTCCGGCTCTTCTTGGTGAGCCGGATCATTTGGCTCGGCTCACCAAGAAGAGCCGGCTCTTTCGGCTCCCAAACGGCTCTTCAGTTTACCATATATTATACCTTTTAATTAAATCAAATGTAGCCCTGTTTTGACTAATGAATGATGTAGGCCTATGTGTACACATATATCACTTAAATTATTCAATACATCCTTTGTACTGAAGTATTTAAAAGTAAAAATTACATGTTTAATATAAATGATTTACTGTGGCCAAATGTTTTCATTGCATTGACAGACCCTTGTAACTCTCTGATACCACCCAATGAATGCACTGACTTGCTTGTAAAACCACGCTACAAAAAACAGATAGCAACACCTATAAAAACTATTTTAAAAAAGGGGCTACTGTATCGACATTTTAAAATTATATTTAAAGAAAGGCCCTGACAAAACAGCAGGGCTCTATTTCAGTAACTATTAGCTATAGGAAAAAAGACAGCAACAGCTGACATCAAATCTTTGCTGAGCCTAAGGATAATCATAAATAAATAACATAGTGAAAATAAATATATTGCAATGCTCAAAACAGCAGCATCCAACAGTCTCTAATACTTGGATATTACCTGTCACTGCATGCATGCACGGAGCAGCTGTAGCGCGGAGATCATCATCATCATCATCATTCTGTCTTGTATTACTTAATGTGGACCCATCATGCTATATTTGAACAATATATTGTAGGGCCATACCTATATAAAGTTTATAAATATAGTTTTTTTTTTTTTAAATACCAAAAAGATCCTGCATTTTAGCCATGCCTCATTTCGATCTATTTGCTCTTTCCAGCGCTGTTTTTGCAGGGAGCTGATTCTGTGAGCTGCAGCTGACCACGCCCCCCTGCAGGAGAGGGGAGCGTGCTCTGAGATCAGCTGCTGGGCTCTCAGAAGAGGGGGAGAAAAAGAGATCTCCCTCCTCCATGTTTTATTCTTCTAGAAGTAAGAAGAGAAGTAATGGGAAAGAAACCCTCCTTTTTACGCAGCAGTCCAGACATAGACATCAAACGGTGACACATATTCAGTTGACAGTTACTTTGGCATTAGGGCAGGGATATCTAGATATTTTCCAAAGTTTGACATAATGAATTGTGCTACTTTTAAAGCAAGCAACGATGTTTTCAAATCTGTAATCAAAAAGCTCCTCAAAAACACTATCGAAGCAGTTCCTGTTAGTTCAAACAGTAACAACGGACTATTTTTCTTAGCGGATGCATGTCAATTTAAATAAATACAACTATTTTTTAAATCAATAAAATCATTTTCTAAATCCATAAAAGCATTTTAATTAATATTGGGAGTCATGTTGTTACTTTGTTGAGAATGTGGCCATGTAATAAGCGGGAAAATGTGCACATTGCATAATGTGCCTTCATGCAGATCTAGATCCCTCCACAAAAACAAAACAAAAACGGCTTGTTCGTGGGCGCGAGCCGGCTCCCGTCGTTCACTTAAAAGAACCAGCTCTTTGAGCCGGCTCGTTCGCGACCGACACATCACTACCAAACAGCCGAAAGCCTACAAGGGGGGGTCTTGTCCCACCCTCATATAATGGCTGCGACGCCCATGCGGTAGGTGAACAGGGACTGATCGTACAAGACCGGGTGATTCCCTACCGCTATGATTAATTTCTCCTCCATTTTTTGGAATATGGGGAAATGACCTGCGGTGTGGCTCTCCCAGCATACACGCGGTTTGATTGGCTAGTGCTTGTACTGGCAGATTTGCATAAACGGGATTTGATTGGCTGACGCTTCCACCGAAGCTTCAGAAGCTTCAAAAGTTGAACATTTCACAACTTTTGCAGCGAGCTACGCCAGCAAAGCTCCGCTTCCCACAATGTAATTCGGCAAAAAGTTACGTCACCCCATTCAAGTGAATGGTGAAGCTTTCAACGCACGCTGAAGCTTGCCGGCGGGCGTGTCTGAAACTCGACCAACAACCAATCACATGAATCTCCCGCCCCGGACACACAAGCACGCGGTTTGATTGGCTAGAGCTTGTACTGGCATATGATTTGATTGGCTGACGCTTCCGTCGAAGATTCAAAAGTTGAACATTGCTCAACTTTTGCAGCGAGCAACGCAAAGCAGGACGTCACCCCATTCAAAGTGAACGGGCAGAAGCGTTGAAGATTTAAGGCACGCCGCCGTGTGGACGGGCCGTAAGAGTTAGACCTAACACACTGTACTGTCCTTTTGATGATGTTTCTAATCAAAACTAGGCAGCCAGCCAAACTCCCAAATAATGGACACGAGAGTCAGGATATAGCGTTAAGCTCCAGCTTTACTATGGACTCAATGGACATGCCTTTACAGCAAAAGAGTAAAACCAAAATAAAAACAGACATATACATTGAATTAGTTACACAGAACGGATGACATGCTAAAACATCCAAACAACTCAAATAAGCTTTAAAACTAGAAGATATAGTTTTAAACAACACATCAAACACATCAAAGGATTGCAATGGATAAAGAACACCATGTGGCTCTGCTGGGCTCTCACATATAACTGAACATGTGGCCTGATATACTTTTAAATACTGGACTACGGTGCAGTACCACGTTTCAACATAGGGGGTGCTAAACAACACAAAACACAAGATAAGCTGCCTGGAGGGCAGAACAACACTTAGCTAGGTTATCTACTCTGGAACTAGCTAAACTAGTTATAAATATATTTATTCTTTTATTCTTTATTCTTTCTTTTATTCAGCTGGTCTTATATCTGTGACCCCTCCTGTAATTGATAAGCCTGAAACATGCACTTGTCAAGGTTCAGAGGCAAATATGGCAGTAGCCATCGATCATCTTAAGATAAGATATACTTTATTGATCCTAAGTTGTAAACATTTGCGTTACATCAGCATGTGTAACAGTTGTAAATATGCAGTGGTGTTTATTTGTAAATCATTTAGTATAATCACACAAATTCTGTGTTTTATATTTAATAATTCTGTGTTCTTTATTTATTGAATATTCAATACCTGACAAGGTCGGAGATGAAAAACTTGGGTCGCAGGTTCCTCAACAGTGCATTGCAAGACATCTATCAATATATGTGTATACCTCCACCATTAAACTGTTGTATTCTGCACATTTCCTATACTATCTACATACATCTTATAAGAGTATAATACGTATAATATCAGTTAAAATAAGTGCCTAAACATACAGTGGTTAACATTGCAGGAAAGCAATATATTAGTACTTTGTAAGGCTTAATATTTATACCCCCAAAGCTTTTTTCTTATTCAAAATAAGACCTTAACCTAAAGTATTATTTAATGTTTAAATAAAGCCATATTAGTTTGTCTGTCTGTGTCTCCTATTAATATCTAATAATAAAAATAATACATTTCAATAACGTGCTTTAACCACAAGGTGTCCCTTTCTATCAGCTTTGCACCGTTATGGTGTAAATCAGGGGTGTCCAAACTTTTTTTCCTGAGGGCCACATACAGAAAAATATACGAAGGACTGGGCCACTCACTAGACGTGAAGTATACTGCCTCACTTCTAATGCACTAATATTGGTAAAATCAATCAAATGCAGATAAATTACGTTTGATAATTGAACATGTTTGAAGAAAAAAAGCCTCCATCACAGCTCTCCATTAGTAGATTTTAATTTTGTTTTTTACAAATAAATAAATAATTGGGCTTGTTAACACATCAACTAATGTTTGTTAAAAAATTCAACTTTAATTGACTGAATTTATTAAGTATTTGGGCTTATTAACACATGAAAACTGTGTGTATATTTTTAACTCACCAGTAATGGGAAGAATGTTGCACTCAGTGGGAGCAGTGATGCTGCGCTTTGGTCTGAAGGATAGCTGGCAGGTCAGGAGTAAGTTTGGTGGTTGAGATGCGAAGGACGTCACAGAGATGGCTGTCGGTCATTCTGGTTCTCAATCTGCTTTTGTTCAGCGTTAACAGAGAAAATGTCTGCTCACAGATGTATGTTGAGCCAAACAGACTCATCATTCGTTTTGCGTGGCGTCTCATCAGAGGAAACTTGGCCTTTTCCAAGCTCCGGTAGAAGTCAGGTAGGGAGAGAAGCTGATGTTGATTCTTCAGAGAATCATCACACTGCATTTCAATCAGTTCTAATTGCAGACTCTCTTCCACTTCTTCTGCATCCATTGAAAACGGAGCCGCAAACAGTGTGATTTTCTTCTCAATGACAGAAAAATCTTGAAAGCGCCGACTGAACTCTGTAATGAGAGATGTGATCACAGACACATATTCTCCCATTTTAGCAGAGAGGGCATCTGGAAACGCGCATTTGATTTCGGTCAGCGTGGGGAAGTGCGCTACATTGAAGTTGCGCAGTTGTGACTCGAAGAGACGGAGCTTCGCACGGAATGCTTTCATGTGCGCATACAGCTGTGATACCAGCTGCTCTTTGCCTTGTAGTCTCTTGTTCAGGGTGTTGAGATGATCAGTGAGATCAACTAAAAAAGCCAGGTCTGCCAACCATAAAGGGTCACTGAGCTCATGCAGAGGTCTGCCCTTTTCTTTCAAAAACGTGTCGATATTTGATCTCAGGGAATAAAACCGCTGCAGCACAGAGCCACGGCTAAGCCAGCGCACATCAGAATGGTAGAGTAGGTCCCCGTATTCAGCATCGACATCAGAGAGGAACGCTTGAAATTCTCTGTGGTAGAGCCCTCGTGCCCGAATTATATTGACAGTTTTCACAACTGTGTTCATCACATCGCCAAGCTGGACTGACTTGGCACAGAGGGCTTCTTGGTGGATGATGCAGTGCATTTTGACAGCCTCCCCTCCGCTCTCTCGCACCTTGGCGCATACCATAGATGCCATTCCTTTGCGCTCGCCTGTCATTGCTGGAGCCCCATCCGTTGTTAGTCCACACAGCTTGTCCCATTTAAGTCCAATCGAGTCAATTGCATCTGACACAGCTTCAAAAATGTCCTTACCAGTTGTTGTCCCCTTTAGACTCCGAAGATCAAGCAGTTCCTCCGTAATGCAAAAATTATCATCAACTCCCCGCAAAAAGATTAACAGCTGTGCAGTGTCCGTGGCATCTGTACTCTCATCACATGCAATCGAGTAAAAATCACAAGCACAAGCTTTATCTGACACTTGCTGCTTTAAGTTAGCCGACAAGTCTTCAATTCGCCGCACAACCGTATTTCTAGACATGCTAACGTTGTTAAAATCCTGCATTTTCTCCGGGCACATTATTCCCACGACTTTAGTGAGGCACTGTTTGATGAAGTCACCGTCTGAGAAAGATTTCCCATGTAGGGCAATGAGTTGAGCTACTTCATAACTGGCTATTGTAGCATTTTCTTGAGCTTTGTTTGCACGGAAAAAAAACTGTTGCTGGGTTAGCAGGCTAGCTGTCATTTGCTTCACCTTCTCTTCCCGCTCGGCGCCAGTGTAGGACGTGAAGGTCTGATGTTTCGTCTCGTAATGTCGTCGTACATTGTACTCTTTCATAACGGCAACCGTTTCATTGCAAATCAAACACACACACTTCCCCTTGGTTTCTATGAAAAAATATTCATTTTTCCACCGAGTCTGAAATTTTCTGCACTCACTTGCGATCTTGCGTCTTTTTGGTTCCGCCATTTCTGGTGACCCTGAGCAAATTTTTTCTTTGATTGCTTGCTTTATAGGGACGCTGCCTTGTTAAAGACAGTAGCTCCATCTAGTGTTGAAACTAAGAAGTACAATACAGTTAAACGCAAATATTATGTGTGGGCCATAGTCCATTATACTTTTAGACTTTGAAACGGGCCAATTAAAAATGGTTGGCGGGCCGCAGTTGGCCCGCGGGCCGTAGTTTGGACACCCCTGGTGTAAATATACCATTTGGATCAAATATAAAAGTCAGCCGAATTAGTATTGATGCTGCGAGGAGACTTATATTGTGAAGAGAAATTGAAGATTTTGTTTAATTGCTGATATATTTATGATCCACGTCACATATTCAGTTTCGGCGGCAGTTCTTCCTATTTGTCTAGAAGTCTTCTCACCAGGGCTCTATAAATAGCAAACTACGGCAGATATGTAATATTTAATGCAGCCGAACCATGTATTACAATGCCTTTATATGATGACCGCCAAAGACAAAAGCAAGCAAACTCGGAAGAAAGTATTATTTATTAATTTTTTTAAATGTTTTCGAATTTCACATAAACAGGAAGTCCGGTTAACTAGAATGTCGGTGCGGAACAATACCCAAACCCATAGATCCGAGGGTGAATAATGTCAATCACCACATTACACACATCCCTTCACATTTAAATTTGCATTAAAGTATTTCGTGAGGCCTTCTAAAATGTTTTTAAATATAATTAGAGTTGTAGTTGAAGAGTTTGTAACGGACAACGGCACGTCCATTAATTCCACAACCACACACATGGATTAACATCGATTTAATATATTAATATAGCCTTTGTTTCTGCTAAAAGAGGTGTCGACCAGCTGGGGCAAGAAGAAAATCGGCGAAATCGAGTGTGACTAATAAAAAATAAATAATTACTATATTAATATTGACAATAACAACTGACCGTCGGGGAGCGTTCTCATGGCGTCTATTATCAACGCTATGCAGGGCTGGACTGGCCATCGGGCATACCTGGCATTTTTCCGCTGGGCCGACGTGCCTTTTGGGCCGACACGTCATTTTTTTTTTCTTCTGAAGTCCCTGCCCATAAGACGGGTAGATTGGCCCTCCGTTTAAATGTTTTTTGTAATTGACACTGGGCCGGCCCAATCAAATCTTTAATCACCTCCCCCTTTGGGCCGCTCGGTGTTCATCATTAAATCATGCCCCCACGAGGTGAGCCGGCGGTTGAAGCCAAACTGCCTTTTTTTTCGAGAAAAAAAAAAGTTCGAGTTAGAAATGGAGAAGGCGAAGGCGAAGGCCAAGCCAAAAGGGGGAGCAGAAAAATTGCGGGCAAGAAAAAAGTAGGCCCTTCGTGCTGATGCTGCCGCTTGTGTCAAAATAACCGACATGTTTAGTACAGGTGCAGGTCCATCTTCAGCACCCGTGGCCGATATTGGTGGAGAGGAAGATGATGAGAGGGAGAGAGATCAGCGCGAGTGGGGAGAGGGAGGAGAACTCGCGGTAAGCAGAAGCTAAGAAAATTAGGAAAAGATTATTATTAAGGTTATGATACTCTGTAGTTCCGGAACCCATTACTATCCCCTTGATGAAGCACTAATAAGACAAATATTATAAGAGAAACATTCGTTAGCCTACAAGCTAGTAAGCTGGCTTTTTTAGGTTTTCCCTGGCAAGTTAAAATATAGCTTAATGGGACTCTGATACGTTGTCTCATTGAAAGAATGTCATTATTTTGTTAACCACCATTCATGAACAATTACTGTCAGCTGGCAGCTTGTTGTGTTTAGTTTATGTACTTATTTGGTTATAAGGGCAACAGTGGTCTTTTGGGACCTGAACATTTTTTTTATAGTTAGCTTTTTGTGGTAGTTTTGATTGACAAATATATAGAATGAATAATATAGAAATAGATAAAAAATTGAGGCACACATGTAGTTTTGACCATTGACTGTGTGGTATTGTTATGTCAATGCCTATTTGTATGGACCTCTATCAGGGAATCCATTAATTATGTATCATTGTGCCAGGTAGCATCCCCAGAGGAGGAGTGTCAGCGAGAGTGAGGAGCGCAAAGAGCAGGAGTACATAGATTACTTTGCCCGCCACGAGCCATCTATGTTACAGATGTTTTTAGAACAGCACCCACAACAACATACCAGAAATCCAGTTGTGCAGAAGGTAATTCACCTGTAAAGATGGCACCAGCAGAAAGTGGCTTACATATTGCAAGGGACGTCATATGTTGTTTTGTTTTGTATGTCTGGCATTTGGGAAGAGGACTGACACTGGCACATTTATAACTGGAATGTCAGATTGAGGGCACGCACACCAGCGTACAGAGGAGAACGAAAAGAGCATTACACATTCAACATGTGCTGAAGCTTTTTTGTTACGGTGCTCTAAAGCAGACATCGAAAGCATGTTTGCTGGCAGTCAGATGTCTGCTCATAGGGAAGTCCGAAAGAGACGTCAGGTTTTGGAGCGTGTGGTGGATGTGGTGAAAGTGCTTGGGAAGAGGGGGCTAAGCTACAGGCAGGTGGAGAATGAGGGAGCATATATGCTAGCTGACAACACCGTGGACCACGGTAACTTTTAGGAGCTCATCCTTTTATTAGGAAAGTATGATGTCTGCTTAAAAGAGCATCTGGAGGATTGCGTAGAGAAGAGCAAGAAATTGCACCAATCCAGTGGAACAAAAGGTAGAGGGTCTCTCATCACCGTACTCTCCAAAACTACTGTTAACTCCATAATAGAAACTGTTGGTAGTCTAATCAAAGAAAGTATCTCCAGTGATGTCCAGAAGGCCGGAATGTTTTCTGTTCAGCTGGACACATTACATTAGATTGCATTTAGCTGACGCTTTTATCCAAAGCCAAAGTACATCAGGTTTCATAGAGCCAAACATTTCAAGTACTACTCAACTGGCTTTAGATAAGCCAGTCCTTTATTAGTATATAAGTGCTTTGTTAGTAATTCTATTGCTCGAAGTGGAGTCGAAAGAGATGAGTTTTCAGTCTGCGCCGGAAGATGTGCAAGCTATCTGCTGTCCTGATTTCAATGGGGAGCTCATTCCACCATTTTGGAGCCAGGATAGCAAACCCACGTGTTTTCGCTGATGGGAACTTGGGTCCCCCTCGCAGTGCGGGTGCAGCGAGCTGTTTGGCTGATGCAGAGCGGAGTGCACGTGCTGGGGTGTACGGTTTAACCATATCCTGGATGTAGGAAGGGCCAGATCCATTCTCAGCATGGTACGCAAGTACCAGTGTCTTGAAGTGGATTCTAGCAGTTACCGGAAGCCAGTAAAGGGTTCGGAGGAGCGGCGTGGTGTGGGAGAATTTTGGGAGGTTGAAGACCAGAGGAGCCGCTGCATTCTGGATGAGCTGCAGAGGTCGGATGGCACATGCAGGTAGACCAGCCAGGAGGGAGTTGCAGAAGTCTAGGCGTGAGATGACGAGAGCCTGGACCAGAACCTGCGTCGCTTTCTGGGTCAGCTGGGGACGTATCCTCCTGATGTTGTAAAGCATGGATCTGCAGCAACGGGTTGTAGCAGCAATGTTTGCAGTGAAGGACAGTTTGTTATCTAGGATCACACCCATATTCCTTGCAGTCTGAGTCGGGGAAACAACAGAGGTGCCGATGTTGATTGTTAGTTCAAGAGTGGGACAATCTTTTCCCGGAAGGAAAAGCAGTTCAGTCTTGTCAAGGTTGAGCTTGAGGTGATGAGCAGACATCCACTGAGATGTCAGCTAGACAAGCAGAGATGCGTGCGACTACCTGGGTCTCTGAGCGGGGAAAGGACAGAATTAATTGGGTGTCGTCAGCGTACCAGTGGTATGAAAAACCATGTGGGCTAATGACTAGGGATGCACCGAATATTCGGCCGCCGAAGATTATCGGCCGAAAATGGTTAAAAAGGCCATTTCGGCTTTCGACCGAAAGGGTTCTAGCACCGAAAAAATATCACCGAATGTCAGAGAACAAGGTTACGTTGGTAAGCTAACGTGTTGTTGTGATGACGTACTCAAAACGCGGCGACAAGCACGGCGCGCAACCATGCCATGGCATGACCATGCTGGCTCACAGCCAACATGTCTGCCGCTTGGAGATATTTAAAAATATCAGAGAAAGAGGCACGGATTGCGATTTCTAAAACGTGTTCAGCTGACATTTCTCGAGGGAGTGTAACTGCAAAGACTTTCACCACTTCGGGATTACTCCACCACTTGCAATAAAAACACCCGGACAAATATGCGGAGTAAGATCAAATCACAAGCACTGACAGCGAGAGACTGTTCAGCGCTGCCTCTCATGTGCTTGATGAGAAGAGGAACAGACTTATGGCTGATAAAGCAGAGAAGCTAATGTTCATTAAAAAGAACCTCCCACTTTTCCTTAATAAGTAGACAAGGCTGGCTTATCATAAGCTTATCTAGTTCTACATGTCTACTCTATACCCACTTTCCTGAACAATTTTCATTGTGAGTTATAATTCACCATCTCAGGTTATGATTAGGGGGAAATGACAGCAGCACAGTGTTCAATATATTGTACTTTCGGTATCTAAATGATACAATGTTGTTTACATTGCTCATGAGGACAGACTACCTTATTTACAGATTCTTGAAATTGTAATTTAATTTGTAATTGATTGTGGATTTTGTATCCAGTTTTCACTTTATGTATCTCTATACAATATTTACTACTTTGCTTATGAGGACAGACAGCCTTATTTACAGATTCTAGAAATTCAATTGTAATTTCATTTGTAAATAGTTACATTCATGTGGATTTATCCAGTTTGCACATTTGTATGCATGCACTTATAGGTGCATTTGTTGTTGTTGAAGGCCTGGCTGTTACAGTCTTTATTTACACTATTTTGTTGTAGGCCTACTGGCCTAGATGTTTATGCAGTTTTAAAGCACCTTGGCTTTGTTCTGAATGCACTTTGTTGTAGTTATCCTACAGCGAAAATAAAATGCACTTGACATGGAATTAATGTACTGTATGCATTCAAAAGTGCTGAATAAATGTTTTATGGACCGTTAATAGTGATTATTATTTAAGTTAAGTTTTGCCATAATCATTTATTTTTCCATAATCAGGCAGCTGAACAACATTGTTAAAAAATGTATACATTATATATATATATATATATATATATTAATCATTTTCGGCCTTTCGGCATTCGGTTTTCGGCCAACTGTTTCCTATTTTCGGTATCGGTTTCGGCCAAGAATTTCCCATTCGGTGCACCCCTACTAATGACAGATCCGAGCGAGTTTGTGTACAAGGAGAAGAGGAGGGGACCAAGAACAGAGCCCTGAGGGACCCCTGTAGTTAATTGACAAGGGTCGGACTCGGACCCTATCCAAGTTAACCTGTAGGTGTGATCTTTGAGGTATGAGGTGAGGAAGGAAAGTGCAGTGCCTGAAACTCCAAGTTCTTGGAGAGTGCGAAGGAGGATCTGATGGTTCACCGTGTCGAATGCAGCAGACAGGTCCAAAAGGATGATGACAGAGGAGAGGGATGCTGCTTTAGCAGTGTGCAGTTCCTCAGAGACAGCAAGGAGAGCAGTTTCTGTTGAGTGACCTGCCTTGAAACCAGACTGGTGCGGATCCAGAAGGTTGTTCTGATGGAGATAACAGGAGAGTTGTTTAAAGACAGCGCGTTCAAGTGTTTTCGACAGGAACGGGAGGAGAGAGACAGGCCTGGAGTTTATAACATCAGACGGGTTGAGAGTGGGTTTCTTGAGGAGAGGGTTTACTCTTGCATCCTTGAGACTGTTTGGAAAGTGACCAGAAGTTAGAGAAGTGTTGATGAAATGGGTGAAAAACGGTAGAATATCAGGAGCGATAGTCTGAAGGAGGTTTGAGGGGATAGGGTCCAGAGGACAGGTGGTAGGACGGGCAGAGGTAACAAGGGTAAGAACCTCACTTGGAGAGAGAGGGGAGAAGGAGGTCAGTTTGTGGGTGAAAGGTGGGTCTGGTTACCCAGCGGTGAGTAAAGGTGAGTCAGAAAAAGAAGAGTGAATATCATCAACCTTTTTTTCAAAGTAGTTAACAAAGTCGCTTGACAGAAGGGAGGAGGGGGGAGGACACAACACAAGACATAACTTCTCAGGATCAGTGTTCAGTAATCTTAAGATATGTCAATGAGACTGTGAAAGAGAGGCTTGTGGCTTTAGTGAAGTGCCATGCATCCACTGGACAATACTTTGTGAACTTGCTCTCAGAGGTCTTAGAGCATCTGAAACTGGACAAGGGCATGTGTATAGGTAATGCAACAGATGGAGCATCCAATATGCAAGGCCGGTACAAAGGATTTTCTGCACTAATGACCTCCCAGTCACCCACTCATGTCCATGTGTGGTGCTATGCTCATGTTCTTAATCTTGTCCTGGCTGAAACTACCCAAACTTTCATCGAATGTGGAACACTTTTCAACCTAATCAATGACATAGCAGTGTTTATCAGGGAGTCATATCAGAGGGTCAATCTGTGGGAGAAACAAGCCCAAGACAAGAGCCACAGGCACCTCTCCCCAATTGGACTGACAAGAAGGTGGGCAAAGCACGAAGCTGTCAGAAAGGTGTTTGGAAATTTCAATAAACCAGAGAAAGGCCTCTTTATTGATGTAGTGCTCACACTGGCAGCCATAGAACAGAAGGCAAATGAAAAGCCAACTGTACGGGCCAAAGCACGAGGCTTTAAAGAGGGCATCCTGAGATTTGAGACAGTGTTAACAGCACAGATATTCCTGAGACTATTTGAAAAAACCACTCCGCTGTCCAAGTACCTCCAGACACAAAAGATGGACATCCTTTCCACCCATCGAATGGTGAGTGCCACACAAGAAAGTCTCAAAAGCATCGCCAGGGATTTCAAAACTGTGAAAGCAGCTGCAGACACGTTTGCCAAATTGACAAATGAAAACATTGAGGAGAGGGAGGAAGGAACAGACATTGAAGTGGCGGTTGCACTACCCCAGAAAAGAACAAAGAAAAGAAGCAGGGCTGAACAGATGTCTCCAGATGAAGCACTAAGCGATGCAGAGAGAGCACATGAAGTAAATGTATACAACGCTATTTTGGACACAGCAATCGAGACAATCCACAGGAAGTTTATGACACATGGAACTCTCTTTGCTGACTTAGCATGGCTGGACCCTAGGAACTTCAGTCAGATCAGAACCACGCCGCTCCCAAATACTGCACTCAAATACCTCAGTAATTGTCTTATCAGATTTGACAGCAGGGCTACAGTGGAGAATCTACAGTCAGAGCTTAAAGCATCACATGTGGAAGAATATAAGACCAGAATGGTGGAAGATGGATCAGAAGGTAAGAAAGAGGAGACTGAAATTGTGCATAAAAGCTGCTCCTCCTGCAAAAATTGCCCACTGTGCTGCTATGAGATACTCAGGCGGTTCAACATGTTGTCAGATTATCATGTCCTTTGGCTTGCATATAAGTTCCTGCTGACCCTTTCCCTAACTCAGCTGGCCCGTGAAAGAACATTTTCAACGCTCAAGTTCATAAAGTGCCAACTCAGAAGCAGTCTGTCAGAGAGCAAGCTGGAGACTTTTTTGTTGATGGCCACTGAGAAAGACATCCTCATGCCATTGGACTCCGACGTGGTCATTGATAGGGTTGCTGAGAAGAGTGACTTATTGAAAAAGATGCTTTTGTTGCTTAATAAAGTGAGATTAAGTAAATAAAAAGATTAAGAAAATTCTCATTGTAATTAGCCAGCTCTGTTTTCTTAAATCCTGAACTTCACCCTCTCTTTGACAGGATGCCATCACTGGCCTTTTAAAGGATTCATCCAAAGAGGTCACCTGCATCCTTTTTGACTCTCCCAAAGCCCCCCAACTACACTCACACATGCAAACAGACACACACACCCCGAGGAATGGACGCTGGACATAGTGCCCCTCTCCACAACAAGCATTCATTTGAGTTATTTCAGTCTAGTATATAAGTTACTTTGTGTGTACAGTATATATATATACAGTGTGTATATATATATATCTTGCTAGTTGTGTACTTTTGTAATTTATCTGGGATTTCTGTCAAATGTTGCTTCAACTCCCCTTGTACATTTAAATTTGTCTCTTTCACACCTATTCTCAGGAAAAAGAAGAAAGACAGTGGATAGTATTTTTTGGTTAAGCCTGTGTTCCTTCAGTTCTGTGTGCTCTGTGAGGTTCTGAGAAACCAGCAGTCATCATTTAAGGGGTTATTTTTAAAACCCCTTAAATGGGGGTGGCCCAGTGCTCGGTCACTGTTCGCTTTGTGAGAGGGTTTGAAGGTCTAATTTCTAATGATTGATAGTTACACATACTTGTGGTATGTATTAGTTTTTTTTGCCCCTGGTACGTAAAAAGGATAAATCAAGTTCAACCTTGACAAGACTGAACTGCTTTTCCTTCCGGAAAAAGAATGTCCCACTCTTGACCTAACAATCAACATTGGCACCTCGATTGTTTCCCCGACTCCGACTCAGACTCCTAAAAATTACGTTCCCACAGAACTAAACTGCATTCTCAATTACGTTTAACTAGAAAAGTATTTTCTCCCACGTTACGTTCGTTATGTTTATTTTCTACATATCTTTACCATTTATTGTCTGGCTTATAATAATGATAATAATCATTTATAAATATCATTTTAGAGCACACATTTGAAATCAGTATCAGCTGTTACTCTCATGAGCGAGGCAGAAAATAATAGTTTTATTTTTCATTGTGTAGTCCCAAACCATAGCTGAGGATTCTGGGTAGTGTAGTGTCTTCTGCCATCCCAAAACTCCGAAAAAACATTTGTTTCTCCGAATCGAAGGGGAAAAATACAAAAGCATTGTACAGAATTTAAACCAATCAATGTTGTGTAATTAACGGATAATTTGGTGTTTTTGAGTTGATGAGTAGTGCAGATATCACTGTAAAATCAATCGACAGTAAGGAGAATACTTACTTCCGGGTGTAAAATTCTCTGTTATCCAATGGGAATGGACGCTCGTAATACAATAAAGGGGACATGATCATTCTCTTTTAAATAACGTTAACGAAAGGGAACAATCTATTTGACACAGCTGAAGCTCTGGCCTTCCTTAAAAACTAACTAATTTAATAAAAAAACAGTGCATTGTGTGTAATACAACTGTGATTTTATTAAATTAGTTAGTTTTTAAGGAAGGCCAGAGCTTCAGCTGTGTCAAATAGATTTGATGGATAGAGAACAAAAATTCGTAACTAATGTAATTTTTAAATTCTGACGAAAAATTTAAGTTATTATGAATACAAATCAAATAAAAGAAGCCTCCCGTGAGTTAGTACAGTACAAGCTATGAAGTAGATTTTAAAAACGTTTTATAGAATAAAAGAGAGATGAGCGGAAGCGCTCTCTTTTCCTCTCTCCCTCTCCCCCCCCTCTCCTGACAGCCTATCAGCAGGGGCGGACTGGGACTACAAATCAGCCCGGGACTCTCGACCGACCCACTTCGGTACCGCCGGCCCACCGCGGTGCTCGTGACTTACCGCAGAGGTAGACATTAAGGGTAAAATGCCATAGGCATTATATTATCACTGGCCCCACCATTGTAACCACTGGCCCGGAGCATTCGTTCAAAAGAAAAATCGACTAATAATGAAGAAAATGAACACATTTGTTGCAATAGTAGCCTAATGAATGCACTAACTACATTACTACTTGTACTACAACATTTGAATAATCAGTTCTTCCTCATTTTCCTCAATTGTTCATATTTGGTTTATTCAAATAATGATATTGTGGTCATTGTTAAAAAATGTCTGCTATTATTATGAGTATTATTATTTGTATAATGCACTTTCTGCCTTCCTGTCATTAGGAGTTAGACATGTAATGGCTGTAATTGATTTGATTAGAACCTTCATTGTCCTAAACTGCTGGGACATTTCGCCAATACCTTTATATTGTCTACTCTTCACTTACTTGTCAGCATAGGTCGGCATTGATGTACAGAGCCGACAGAAGACCTTGTTTATATCGGCATCATATTGAGAGGTGCAGCCAGTGACGCGTCCTAAAACCAGGAAGTAAGCGGTTCCCTCGACAAAAAGCAATGGGATTTCTCCACAGGGTTTTGGAAAATAGCTGGAAATAAGGTCTGGAAAATAAACCTGTTTGATAAATGCACATTTTGTTCAGCCGGATAATCTCCACATGTCTACCCTACTTTTATAATTTTCGAATCATAAATCTAATCGATAGATTATAAAAAGGGTTTTAGGACGCGTCACTGCACCACTAGAAGCCAACTCCATCGATCAAGCTGGCTGAAACTTTCTCTCCCTCTTCTTCTCATGCTCCCTGTCAGTCTCCTTTAACTCCTCCGGTGACTTTCCTTTATTTGAAGATAGTTTTTTGCCCGGTGCTTGGCCGGTTACCGTTGGTATTAAAAACATTTCGGCGAATGGTTAGGTGGCCCGATACTCTGTAGTGAAGGAGCGTGCTCCCGCTCACGGGAGCCTGATCGCGCTGCGCTCCGCATCAAACAGCTGTTTGCTTTTCACCCAACAACGACAACCGACCTGCAACCGACTCACGGAATGCTATGTTGTGATAAACTAAACAATTTAACTAAATTGCTAGTCAAAATACCAATACCACAGGACACATTTTTTTAAAGCAATATTTTTAGTGGCCCGAGCGGGCAAGTGGAAAGTAGCCTACATTATGCTGGCCCGGGGTGTCTAAATAGTGCTTCCGGGCCAGCGGGCCATTTATAATGCCGAGCCCTGCCGGTTACCGGCCGGCCCACCTCAGTACCGGCCCATCGGGATTTGTCCCGAACGTCCCGATGGCCAGTCCCCCCCTGCCTGTCAGTATCTCATGCAGCTCACTGATCCAGTAATCAGTAACGCGACAGTGAAGAATAAATATATGTATAACTAGTTTAGCTTGTTCCAGAGGTAGATAAAACAGCTAAGTGTGTTAGGTCTAACTCTTAGTGTGTTTTGCTCCGCTCACCGGTCCGTCACAGCGGGTGGAGCTGCAGGATTTCTGCTTCACACACGTTGCATACCGCTATTTTATTGTCATTTTTGGGCATCTTAAAATACTGCCAGACTCGCAAAGCCATTTTAGCGAGCTTGTTTTGCTGCGCAGAGTAAAGTGTCATGTATTTTACGTCATAATTTTACGTCATGCGATCGACTCTCGCGATCGGCATTTTTAGGGAGCACCGATCGATCGGAAGAGAGTGAGTATCGGCCGATATCGATCGGTGGCCGATCGATCGGAGAATCCCTACTTAAGTACAAATAAGCTATGCAGGGCATTGTAATTGCGCCGCATTTGCGCATAAGATGAGGCCCTACGCCTACGCAGTCTGTGTGATCTGCGTGTAGGGAGGGGCGGGCCTGAAGCTATGTCTAAATAGTACAAGTTGAGTAAATGTAATACTACATTTCACCACTGTGTATGTAGTACAGTGCAAGTCATGCGCAGTGCAGGGTGTTAAAGTTTGTAGTTTTAACGTTCTTAGTTACATTCCAGCACTTAGTTAGCGCTTCCTTTTAGCATTGACCTTTCCTGCTAAATTCCTAAAGGCTACAGCTGAGGCTAATTCCTGTGGATGTAGAGACCCCTTTATGTGACAATGTCAGCGCCGACGGGGGGGCTTTATGTGACCTGACTGCTCCATGTGGAGTTGGGAGGAGGAGGAGGCTATTAATGTAGCGTTCAGGTCAAAGGTCAGCAGCACACATTGATGAGGAAAAAGCAAACAGCTTCACTTCCTACTTTGATGGATGATAGATTTGTATTCCTGGAGGACTTCTTTGACACGTGTAGAAGAGAGAGGCAAAAAAAGAAACACAGAGAGGGAAAGAGACGGAGATAAAGCAGTCATAACTACCCCGCCTCCACTTGTCTCCCTGAAGTGACATAAGCCGCTGGCATAATAAAGGTGAAGAGGCTTAAAATATGTGACAAAACCAAGTCTCAATGGTCATCATTTATCTGAGGAGTTTCACTCTGCACATAGGAAGAGATTCCTTCTGCATCTCCTCCTTCCTCTCCTTGTTTTTACTCCTAGCTTCTACTTTTAATGTAACATTGACCAAACCTATCTAAAAGGGGCCCCTTTATGGTGTTTTCTCTTCCCTGTTGTGTGTTATAGGTTATTCTGCATGTAAATGGTCTGCCAAGGCTAAAATCCCTAGTTCCCTCCAGAGAAACGACTCGATTGGACTTCTCTATTTACTAGTTTGACATAGTGACATCACTACCTAATATCGCGCTTCTATCTCTAGAATGTATACATTATTTATCTAAAATTTGAAAAAAAGGGAGTGCCCGGTGACCAAGCTAGGATAATCCAAACATTTGAATAAGCGCATCACAATGCAAAACGATCAAAATACAGTCCCATACCAAAAACACTTAAACTCAAAATGTCCAAAACTAAATATGTCAATCAAAGGATCAAATAACAAAACAGGAATTCATTAATTAAATAACAGAGGACTAATTTCTCAAAACCATGAGGAGTGAGTGAATGAATGAATGAATGAATGTGTGGGTCTGAGACGTTTGTATTGTTGTTTAACACTCCAGTCACACAGGCCAGTTCAATTTGGGATTACTGCAGTTCAGGTGGATGGGTGTATATGAATGAAGAATTCAGGGCCATCCCCAACCTGGGAGTGCAAGCCAGGCAAAATCACAGATCAGAATGCAGGTCAGAAAATGATCCTACCAGCTCCTGGGTTCAGTGGCATTCCAAAAATCCAACTGGGTATGTCAGCTGGATCCGACTTCCACTTCTTCCCTCTTTCACCAGTGCAAAGTGCTCTTCTCTCCTCCACAGCTCACAGGTGTTACTCATTTGTCTGATTAGCTTCCCCCAGCTCTCAGGTGTGGCTTGTTCACCCCTTTGTGATCAGGGAAGGAATATTCTGTATTTTCTTTTCCCCCATCCTGCTACAAAACATGGAAAAATGACACAGTAGAGGCACAAAATAAGAACCTGAAAAATGAGCATAATGTATGCATTATGTTCTCTTTGATAAAAAGATATGTCAATCCAAGGGTAGTTTTATTATATTAGTAGTTTAACCAAAAAGGGTTCATTATTATGTTCTCTCAAATCAACTCACTAATTTGAATTTTCTTTTGACTTTAAGTTAGCAATGCTCTTGAGAAAGCGACAACAACTACACTGGACTACCCTTAATGTGATGTCTAGAGGCTAGAGTACTAGAGATGAACGCCGCTGAGGACTAAATTAACATAACTAAATTACAAGTCTTTTTTCTTTTTACTATTCAGTTTTTCCTGTCTGTGTTGTTTTTAAGCCCTGGCTTCCTATGCTTCCAGCAGACACAGAGGTAAGCTTATTGTAATTTGAATAATCAAACAGCAACAAAGTGATACGATAATCCAAATGAAACATCAAGGACTAGATTTTCTGCTGCTGAGTCATAAAGAAAGTGTAACAGAGTTAGCATAATAATGCTACAGATGTACGGTTTATCTCAAAGCCTACTGTACCTTTGACAAAATAAAGCCACATCAATATGATTCAGTGAAATAAAAAAAGGACAAACTCAAGTTTAAACATATTTTTAATTCAGCATTCGCCTGTTAGACATGTAACATTAAAGTACCAAGGAGAAATGAGCAGCGTGTTTCCACACGCCTGTGACGGCATCAAGTGTAATACTCTTGCTTAAAGGATAATTCCAGTTAATAATTGTTTTAACCTTACTTAACAGATTTGGCCATCATTTAATGTAATTATTCTCCATTTTTTACACACCAAAGCAATCGGCGAGGTATCCCTCCAACAAGATGTGACAGGTTAAGAGAAGAGCAGCCAGATGATCACACAGGCTGTGAACACTTGCACAACAGGTGGTAAAACTAAAGGTCAACGCACCCATCATGTCAGTAATCACGCCTCATCGCACAGGAACAAATGGTGCTATGGTAGGGCAAAGTTGAACATGGAAGTCAGTGTGTAAACTGTGACAGATGTCAGACTATTTAGCTGAAAAAAAGGTTTCTTCCTGTGTTGCTTACCAAGAATTCTGAAAATGCAAAGTGTTTGTTTAAAACCTGTATGATCATTGGACTGTTTGTGTTTCTTATAGTGCTGACTTGTTTTTAGTGATGTTTCCATCAATCCCAGATATGTATGTATGGAAGAGGATTACGGCCTCATGTGAAAACATATTCGAGATCTGACCAAAGTGAAAATCTTTTTTTGAGGTCTGACTATAATCTCTGAAACCTACAGAGGCTGACAGGTGCAAATGGCTACAAAGGCCCAAAAGACTTCCATTAGGAGAACTGCGCTGCAGTTTCAAAACAATGCAAATACAAAATACCAATGCGCATTAATACATGCAAATGAACCAACTTCACGACAACACATGTGCAGCATTTAGCAAACATTCACCAACTTGACGAAACATGCACAGGATTTACTAAAAGCGCTGCATAAATTAAAAGCAAAACACTGAAAATTAAAAACACAAAAATCAGCTTGGACCAGAGTACTTGTTGACGTTCAGGGATTATACAGTTGTCAAGTTAGTAATACCGGAAGGAATTGTTACTATTGCAATTGTTGAAAAAAGCCACTTACGTCTTTGGTACCTTTCCAACAATAGTGACAATTGGCCAACACTATAACTCCTGAACAACAACAAGCTTCCAGTTCCAGTTGTGTGCATCAGTTTTTAGTTTTCTGATGTGTTTTGAGCTTCTTGCAGCGTTTTGCATTTGCAGCGTTTTGTTAATGCAACACTTTAGGTAAAAGCTGCACACGTTTTTTAAATGCTGCACATGTGTTGTCAAGTTACTAAAATATTATTCATTTGGATATTTTAGCCCATTTGTGTTTTTGTATTAACATAGTTTCTTTAGCTGCAGCAAATTTCTCCAAATGGAAATGTTTTGCACCGTTGTAGTGCATTTGCACCCGTTGGCCACTGTACAAATTTTACTGTATGTGTTGAATGATGGCCAAACCTTTCAAAGATTACCTAGACTTCTCCTTTAACACCACAATCTCATTTTATACATCAACACTGTTGCAGAGTCCTCTTTACAAGAGGGAATGCAGGTTTAATTAGTAACATTTAAAATTAGTAGTACAGTACGGTCATTCATAAGTATTAATATTCAGTGCATGGATAATACCTGTACACATGTAGTGTAAGAAGATGAATTGTTTGAAATAATGTCCATCAAATATCAGTTGGAGATGATACTGTATCTCAGTTGATAAGCTTATGAAACTCGAGGAAAACACACCCCTCCCCTGGTTAGGGTTGAGCTAACAACCTCCGCAGTGACCATCATGGCGTTATGGATCCAGCAGCATTGAATCTCACATGAATTAAGAGTATACATTTCTGACGTGACATCGAGATTTACATTTAGATGACAGCATCCAAGGACGTAGTCATTTTTTTTTTCAGTGATTCCGGCTGAAGGCAGGATGTTTAAATGCTTTTGATGCAGTCAGTTGTGAGCAGGAGAAGAAGAAAAGGGAAAATAAACCTGAAATAGCCGCAGGGAAATACAAAACATGAACTTTGCGCTTCGTCTGTGATGAAAGGATAAGATGAAATTCCTTTTGTGGCGGAAGGGCTAAGTAGAGATATATGTGGAGAAAAGTTATATAACACAACCTTCACCTGCTCTCCATTTTATTGAAAATCCACAAAGCTGCTTTCATATTTGTGATTTTCCTCCGCCCACTTGTTTAACACTGAACATGCACTGTTAATCTGCAGGATTGATGTCAATGTTCAAAAGCCTGCCAATGTTACCATAAGATCCAAATAAAAAGTTATGAAGCAAACACTTAGCAATATTCCACACAGTACCACTTAGTGCTTATTATACCAGCTGTGATTCACCATACTCCTGTTGCTATTTTGGCAACATCTCATCATTTTATGATTAACGAAAAAGAAGAGCTTGTACAGACCGAATATCAATGCATTTTTATACCTTAAATGTGTTTAAAATGTTTTTAAAATCTGGTTAAAGATAGACTATGTAATATTTCAAATCATCTTGAAACATGATAATCACTAAAATGTTAACGTCATTCTCATTTCTTGACCATAGAATATTAATGTTTGCCTTAAACTCCAAATATTTACCAGATATTAGCTTCAAAACAAGTGTTGATGACACATGATGCTAGGTCCTGGCGAATATCAGAGATAATATACATCAATGTCTGTTAATTGTATGCTATGTTTCATTAAACACCATCTTTAATCTGAATCATGTTGTTTGTTATAAATAATAATGAGTAATTAGTGGCCCTCTGAGCTATGTTTTCACTGTTGATACATATCTGATAGCAGTTTTGATAGCTGTAGCGCTTTTATTTGATCATTCATTATTATTTTTAGAGTTTTGCCTTTGATGTGTAACTGGGGTTTCCAGCTGTGTCACAACCCTGTGCGCATGTGTTTAATTTCTCTGATGGATGACATGAACAAAGGAAAAAACAGTGTTTTATCTGGGCAAAATAATATGAGGCACCAAGAAGTTTCTTTTTCCTGAACATAAATCGGAGATATTACAGGATTTCTACAGTGCAAATGTAGATTCTGTAATTTGGCGCAATAACATCTTTGAGTCTTTTTTCCATATGGTTTTCCATAACCAAAAGTGATATCTGCAACAGCTGCAACAAACAGGAAACATTCAATCCTTTTTTCTTTTTTTTAAAGAGAGCACAAATTCAATTTTGAGACACAATAGAAGGTATCATACATTCACATTGTATGGGACGAGAGAAAGGCTGGCAAAGCTAATAAAGTGATGCTAATGTGCTTTGTGATGCGGTGGAAGTCCCCGGCTCTCAGCTCCAAACAGATGGGATCTCTCCCCCAGGATCAGATAAAAGATGTCCATCTCCGAATCTGCAGAGCGTGGCAGATTCAACAAAGGCTGCCTCTCAAAGGCGCGCCGTCCACGGCCGCTCGCACAGAAGTCATTCGCGTAAAATTAATGTGGCACAGCACACGGCGCCATGATGAGGTTAAATTGAGGCGTATCAGTCTTAACGAAGGCAGGAACCAGATCAAAACAATCACAGGGAGCTAATCTGAGGCGGCCTGTGCCACTGCTGATGGTGACGCACAACCCCGAAACATTCAACGCGTCCTATTGGCTGACAGCGCCTCTGCTTCCTTATTCACAGGCTAGATCATAACATGTCAAGCTCCGCGACGCCTTCACATCAAACATGTTTATTCAAATCCCTTGAATATATGGAGCGGTTGATTCAAGGCTAAACTGGGTATACGGCTATAAATACTCCTCACCTTGCCGTATGTTTTCCATATCACACTGTCAGAGGGAGCTGCCACACCATCAGATTATTCTCTAAACCCTCCCCGCTCGTCTTCATGCCGGCTGCCGCTCCTTCCTTCAGTCTACGGAAGCCCTTTCCTCCAGAGATGACCGCCGCAGAGATCACCCTGTCCCTGCGGCCCCCCTCCCGCTCACAAGGACGTCCCCGGACCCACATGTCTGGGTCGTCGCTGAGCTCGTAGATGGACCCGTCTTCCACGCTGTGCTCCAAGGACTCCAGGGAGGAGTCTGACGCCTCGTCGCCCAGCGCTGTCAGCGGGCGCCCGGGCAGTCCCGATGTGGAGCGCAGCTTGTACTGCAGCAGGACGCCGCGTCCTTTGCCCCGCCCCTCCCCCTGGTAGGACTGCTGCAGGGACTCCTGGGAGGAGGTGTCGCTGCGGTCCTCGCCGCCAAACGCAGAGTCCGGCCCTTCCCCAAAAGAGTCTCTCTTCAGGAGGTCAGGGGACAGAGAGCTGGTGGTGGCGACCAGGAACTCAACAGGCCCACAATGTGCATTCAGAGAGACCATTCCCTTTCCTGTAGGAGGAAGTAAGATATGATATTAAAGGTCATGCAGAGGGACATTAGAGTGGTACAGGAATGAGTCCTCAAATCTGGAAATGAGTTTTACACCTTCCGGTTCCCTTGTCTCAAATTCAACAGAGATGGTTAGAAGCATGAAAATAAAGTGTTGGGTCGAAAAAAGCTTAAAAGAGTTTCACGTTTTGTTGTACGAACATGACATTTGTCAGTCAACACTCACTTGCGAATATCCAAAGCTTCTACGTGTCATAACGAACAGTGGCTGTTGAGAAGTTACTAAATAAACTATAAAACGTCATGACGCTGACACAAGTCTCGGATAGCTTATCTTAGCTCAGCATTGGTGATGCGCAGCCATGCGACTATGATGTAGTTTGTTTATAGCATAACGTTAGCTTACAACTTTTGTCAATTGTCTTTACGTTTAAAAGATCATAAAGAGGTGGTAATATGTGGAGCTTAACAGAACATGTTAAGAATCATCAGAAATGTGTGTTTTTCATAATGCTTATTTTCATCAATATATCGAAATCCAATGGATAAATCCCATTGCTTTTTGTCAAGGGAGCCCTTGCAATGCAACACACTGGGACAGCCTACAAAATGAATGCACCACTATACAAACAGTGCACTGAGTCAATGTCCACTTACAAGAGACTATTAAGCAAGCCGCAGTTTGAACTAAAAATGACTTGAATTCTGGATCATAATGTATGACAGTTAACTGTATTTATTATGATTATGCTGCTGTAACAGTAATAATGGGAGATGATGTTTGTGCTGTTTTTACATAGTTTTCAATAAACTAGCTTGGAATAACAAGGTCAGGTTTGCGCAAGTGGGAAGCTAACAACCTCATTCACTTGACATAATTAACAAAACCCTGGCAGGCAGTTTTTAAATTACCCTGCAACAATATACATATGAACAGTGTGATGTGTGTGTTTGCCTGCCTGGTTATATTGGCAATGATTCTGAGAACCACCAAGTGTGACCTCAATAATGGGCAGTGCAGAGTCATTTTCATCCATAAAAAATAACATTATTTTTGACCCCTCAAGAAGCTGTTCAACCACAGTGAGCCTGCCCGTCTGATCCATACCTGTTATTTTGGGGATGCCCTCCAGTTTGGGGACTGGAAGAGTGATAATGAGGCCTTGGGCAGTGCCCACCCAGAGCAGCCCCTGGCAAATTAGCAAGCTCGTCACTCGCATGTTCTTTTGACCTGCAATATAGAAAATAGACCAACAAAAAATGAGTTTTTCTCCACCACTTGCTGTTGTAGAAAGAGAAACAGCACAACATAACAACACTGCGCTCTTTTTGAAATAATCATATTTTCTCCCTGTTGAAGTCATAATACAAAATACACAGACTGACTGGTCAGTCTCTTAAAGAGTGAATTATGAACTACAATAGATTTGAGTATTACCAGAGGTTCTTCCAAAGCAATGTATTTGGGAAGGTGCCCTAGCATGAAGAAGCTTTAGCTAAGGTTTAGGCTCTGTGATCAATATTTTACAGCTTAAAGGGGCCCTATTATGCAAATGTGACAGTTCATATAGTAATGATATATTGTGTCTCTACTGTGGCATGTTGACATGCTTTAATGTTCAAAAGGTCTTTATTCTTCTCAAACTGCCTGTGCTGCAGCACCTCTTTTCCCCCTATTTCTGAAACCAGAGCCCAGTCTGCTCTGATTGGTTAGGAGTCCAATGGAGGCGTGTGTGGGTGGGAGATAAACTTTTTAACCCAAAAGCATAAATGGCCCCTTTCAATAGTTTATTATGAACTATTGTTCATTGTAGCGTTACCAGAAGTTCTTTAAAAAAAAAAAAATTCAGGAAGCTGCCCTAGCATTATAATAATAATAACAATAATAAATTATATTTATAAAGCGCTTTTCTGGAACTCAAAGACGCTTTACAGTGTGAGGGAGGGTCGACAAACAAGGACAGGCAAAAACAAACAAAAACAAAAAATAAGTAAATAATTTTTTTTTATAAATGAATAAAATAAGATATTATGAAATAGGTTTTAGAAAATGTGATTGTGGGTTGGCTTTTGCTAAGGCTCTGTGATCAGTATTTGACAAGCTTAACATGCACAGTACAGCCAGCTACGGCTCTGAGTTACATAAGATGATGAAAAAATGATTTTGTTTACTTGCTATTGACCCAGTTGAAAGGAAAACTCTCATGTCTCTACAAGAGTGTCTGAGTGTTTTTGAAACCCTGAAATTGAAAGTCACATGTCCTATTTTAATAGCTAAACAGATAGAGGGAATGTATCTATTATTGGTAAAGAGCCAGAGAAGTGTACTTTAGAGTTGGTACAGACATCATATTCCTTCTCAATAAACAAGACCCTTTTCAGGAGTTTTCTATCACTTTGTTGAGGGCATGTTCAGTCAGTACGTGTCTGGCATCTTTATAACACTTTTTAATTCTGTTGTAGCTGCTTTGGCACTGCAACTTACAGATTCAATTATAAGTCTGTTAATTATTGCTACGTTTATCATAAACAAGTTTGTTTTAATTGCAATTCTTCTTTCTTATTCTTCTGTACTTGGAACATTATTCTTTATTGTGTTAGAGCAATAAGAGGGCCCCAGTTTAAAGAGGACATATACCTATTTTCAGGTTCATATTTGTATGTAGTGCCTCTACTGTGACATGTCTCCATGCTTTAATGTTCAAAAAGCTCTTTATTTTTCTCATATTGCCTGTGCTGCAGCACCTCTTTTCACCCTCTGTCTGAAACCAGAGCCTACATGCTCTGATTGGTTAGCTGGCCAGCTCTTTTGTGATTGGTCAACTGCTTACAGATGACCCGCCCCTTATCCTATCACAGAGAATGTGTTGGAACGCTAGCAAATAGAATCGCAACTGCTACATCGTGATGTCGTTATGTTACAGAAGCAAACAAAGGAATCAAATGGAGATGTTTGGGAGCGACCTCCTTATGGAGGGACCTTTGGGATTTTAGCCTTTGCATACCATTTACATGCACACAAATCTGTATTACGCACTAGAGCAGGGGTCTCCAACCTTTCTTCATCTGAGAGCTACTTTGAAAAAATGAAAGTGGCCAAGAGCTACTTGCATCACATCGCTTCTATTTATTCACATAGCCCTCATCAGTTGAATTAAGCTACTTTTGTACACGTGTTAAATTGCAATACCTAAAGCTTATCAACAATCTTAACATCAAGGTCCAAGAAAACAACACTTTCTCACATATTATTATGGCATCTAATAGATTCATTTAAATGTTCATCAGTCAGTCTTGTTCTGTATTTATAGTTCACGACATTCATGTCAGAAAAAGCTGCTGCACAAAGGTATGTAGAACAGAACCAAATAAAGCAGACATGTTCAGTGCTGCTTAATGAATGTTCTTATAGTTTTCTGGAGGCTCCAGACATTTTGTGAGTTTTGCTGAGACTTAAACTGAACATGATTTTGGAGATTTATAAACTCCATCTCCACAGGATTGACACTGAACAGTTGTTCAGCCTTCTTCTTCTTCTTCTTCTTCTTCTTCGGTGGTGGATGTGTGTTTGAAGAGGGAAGAGGGAATTTCAACTTTAAAACTTTAACTCTTTTGTTTCTGTTTCAATCGTTTCTTTAACTGTATGATCTTTCGTTGGGATTTTTGTACCCTTTGCAAGTACGGTTAATTTGTTAGTTTAGTGTTTTTCCGTGCCTCGTGGCGGGGATGGCGTCCTCCGGGGCGCCGCCGGTGTCTCTGAGACAATGAGTGCGGCTGGTGGCTCAGGCCGCAAGCACAGTGGAGCAGGTGCTGCTGGCTGTGGGGGATCAGGTCGGTCATGTAAATATCTCCTATGCTTCCCGCATGAACAAAGCGGTCGTGGTCTTTTTGAAAGACCAGAAATATGTGACGGAACTTATCGAGAGCGGATTAATGCTAAACGAGGAATACATTCAAGTTTCACCGCTGGCGACACCGTCCACGCGGATCACTGTGTCTGGCGTTCCTCCGTTCATCCCGAATGAGGCGCTGGAACGGGAGCTGAAGCGTTTTGGTAAGTTTGCCAGTAGTCTCCGCACTGTTGCTCTGGGGTGTAAGGATGAAAAGTTAAAACATGTCCATTCTCTGCGGAGACAGGTTTTCATGTTTCTGAATTGTCCCACTCAGACACTAGATGTGTCCTTCCGGGTGAGGCACGAAGAGGGTTTTTATATGGTTTATGCGAGCTCAGGGAGCGTAAAGTGTTTTGAGTGCGGGGAGTCAGGTCACAAACGTGTTGCATGTCCACAGAGACGGCACGCCGCTCTATGGAAAGCCAAAAGTGCCATAATACGGGGGTGAAAAAACGCGCGAACATACGGGGAGGTCCGTTTTTTCGCGCGAAAAAACGCGCGAACATACGGGGAGGTCCGTTTTTTCGCGTGAAAAAACGGGCCAATATACGGGCGAATGTTCGCGCGGTTTTTTATATGATAATGAGCCCCTCCTTCTGATTTCCTTAGCCAATAAGTTAAAAGTGTCTGTAACCAATCAGTGAAGGGTAAAGACAGACCAAAACAATCTGTAGATGAAAAGTTCCTGACATGGTGAGGCTGTGCTGTAAATTGTGCATTATTCCAGATTCAGGGGACTAAGTATTAATTTGCCTTTGAATATAATAAATATATCAATCAATATATCAATATAACCTGCCTTCATTGTTTTTTTTAAATAAAATGGCATTACCCTTTTCCTTAAACCTCTGGAGTGTGAAGTGAAGGTATTTTCTCAATTTTTAGATGTCTCCTTAAATCCACTTTTAAATGTACTTCTTATAACATGGCATGGTGTTACATGTCAAAATGTTCAGTAGTCTCTGGTGTTGCTAGAAATGCAAATTCACTCACCTTAGAGCACTGTCTTATGAGAAACCTAGCTTAGAAATCCGATTTTTGGAAAACTTCAAAACTGTTGTGAAACACATATGTACTCATGTCATCCATTTTTTTTGGTGTTTCAGATTTTGTTCACCAAAGTCTTTGGTTCACAAAAGTAGTGAAATATATCAATTACACTATAAGCCTATATAAAAGTGTTGTTCATGTCTAAAATGAAAATGTGTAAATTATAATTTAGAGTAAAATATTTCCATCCCTCTACTTTCACCACAGAAAAGTTACATCAGGACTGAATAATGACTTCATATTCCATACCAAGGTTTATGTGATGTGTACAAATACAAATTCAGCATTTCAACTTTATTTTTCAACCAACTATTTATGTTAACATATGAAACTGTAAAATCTCAATATTTCCAATATCAGAACTTTTTCAACCAACTATTCATTATAAATGTAAAGACAGGGGGTCTTTGTCCATGGTCTTTGTCTGTCTTCCAAGACAGTGGGTCTGGCTGCTGTGTAGGTGGGGCTGATGGTGCATGGCCTGCTGGTGGCTGTGTCGGAGGGAGGTAGGTGGGATTGTCCCGGGTTGATGCTGGGATTGTCCCGGGTTGATGCTGGTGGCTGGATGGGAGGTACGTGTGCTAGTCGAGACTTCTTTGCTGGCTGGGTTGATCGTGATGGCTGTGGTGGAGACCTTTGTATCGAGGTGTATCTTAATCTTGTGGCAGGCACAGATGGAGGTGGAGGCCGCTGTAGGGAGGCTGGTCCTCTGGTCCTCGGGTCCTTGGTGGTGATGGCTGTGGTGGACGCCTTTGTACCGAGGTGTATCTTAATCTTGTGGCAGGCACAGATGGAGGTGGAGGCCGCTGTAGGGATGCTGGTCCTCTGGTCATTGGTGGTGATGGCTGTGGTGGAGGTCTTTGAGCCACAGTAGATTTTGACCTGGGGGCCGGCACAGATGAAGGTTCTGGCTGCTGGATAAACGCCACCTCTGGGCCACTAGGCCCAGGCAGCTGTGAAATCTGAAGGAAAAAAAACATACCTTTACATTTAGCAAATCAAAATAACTGTATGACGTATTTTTCTCTAATCAAAAATGGAAATAAATCCACATGCCATATTATGACTTTTATGAAGGATTAAAGCCTTCTTCATTTCCAGTATATAATACAGTGATAACACACACAACCCGGTTGACTGTACTCACTTTAACCTGGCTCTGTTGTCCACTGATAGGCATAGTGCTGTGTACCTGGACTCACATTCAGGTTCAGGTCCGGACTCAAGTCCAGAGGTTCAGGTTCAGGTCCGGACTTATAAGTCCGGACTTGGGTCAAGTTGTGTGAGTAACTAAAGTGAACTTATTGTGAGCTAATTATCAATTGAAAATAAACTCATAATCAACTCAAATTCAAACTCGTCAGGTTTATTGTGCCCCCTTCCAACTTGTGTCTACACCATGTATTTTCTATAACTCTACATGTGTTACTAACTACACAACACAACTACATACATAGTGATGTACATACAAGACTCAATCTGCAAGAGTACAAGTCTATGTGTTCTTGTTCAAGAACAACAGCATATTGACATTGTTTGGGTGAAGTGTTGCTCTTTCGGCAGACACTATATCACCATACATGTAAAGGAGTTAGCTTAGCTACACTACCAAATATGGCAACCAGCATCCCACGCTGTCAGTGTCCACTATGTCTAAGCCAGCTTCCCTTGACGTCACACAGATCTCGCGAGCAGTTGCGATATTTTGCGAGACTTCGTGAGTTCAGTAATGGCCGCCATATCAGAAGCCAAAACAATGTTTTTCGTCTTTTCTCAGCGCAAATTTCTCGATCTATGGAAGGTTTTAGATGGTTTAGAACAAAAAGGAGAATATACGTAAGTACCGGTTCCCGACGTTCCGGTTTTAACCGGACTTGAACCGAAACTTTTTACAAGTCCAGTACCGGTTCGGCGTACCGGTACGCAGCACATCATAGGCACAATATTAGCATAGCATTAGCGCGCTATTAGAATTTCAATAATATGAACAATTATGAACTCAGACCAGCATTTCACATATTTATACAAGCAGAATACACTTGAAATGTAAGCCAAACTACTGCACGGGAGTCATACACCTAGTAACATAGAAGAACAAAGAAGCTAGCGGACGCCATTAGCCACTGTAGTGGAGCCGAACTAGCTGACAGAATGACATTAAACTACACATAAAGAACAGTTTCAAAAACACTTCTTAGATCGAAATATGACATAATCTTTGTACACACTACTAACCTGTTGAACAGGAGAAATGAATGAAGCAGAGGGAACGTTGTTGCCGTTCCAGCCAGAATGCCAAGTCTGCGGCAGACACATAATAACAACACTTACTTTACGGCATGCGCTCAGCAACACATTCCCTTTTACGGCATGCCCACTGAGGCCTTTCCGTGTCCTATACTGCCCTCTGCTGTTTGTAATGATATACAATATTTAACATAAACATGCCTTCGAGAGTATAACTTAATTTATACAAGACAATATACATTGAAAATGTGCCCACATATTTATGCGGTTATCTGAATCATATTTTCTACCCCTTATATTCGAAAATATATGATTAAATATCTAAAATATGCGCACTTCGACGCTGCGTGGGTGGACTCCAGTTATATCTTTCAAACTAAATCTATCCACTATCTGCTTGTAGACTAACGGTCAAAGGGTCTAATATCCGGGAGGGCCGGGCTCGAGTCTCGGAAAGGAAACGTTTTTTTGTGTTATCTCTTTTCATTCACTTACAATCTTTGTATAAATGCAAAGTATTCCAAGGTCTGCTTCACCTTAATTGTCCCAACTGCTTGGCAACAGCTGTCTGTTCTCCAGTTGTTTAAGGTGGTAGCCTGTCGCCTGCGTTCATGTTTCAAATAAATGGGAATTGATCAGCCTCAGATGTATTAATTTATAAAAAAAAAAAAAATGTAATTCGAATGTTTCTCTTCAGTGCAATTGCAATTGCACATTGCATCATTTTTGTGTTCTTTGTTCTGTTTTAGAAAGGAAGGATTGTTTACTTTTTTCGTTGTCTACAAAACCGGAAAAACAACATAATTGTGCTTTTCCAGACACTGAAGAAAGAAAAATACCATGAATTTTCGGTATCAGGGCTGTTAGGGAAAAGATCAGGCAATATATCTTGAGAGAAAACTTATCTTTTGATCCCGTTTGAATTGTGCCACGAATTACACTTATGATGTTTGTCATCTTAAACAATCACTTCCATGTCAAAAAACTCAGTTTGTCGTAAAACTGTTGAAATATAAGACTATGAAAAATACGCAACTAGAAATAAGTGAAATGTGCCAACGTGACGGCCGTCTTGGTGTGTGGTGCGCGACGGGAGATGTAGGTCATTGACTGGTTTCAGGCAAAAAAAAAGTGTTACTTCACAGTTTTACGACACATTTAAAAATTTTTGACTTGCAAAATTATCTTTTAAATTGACAAAAATCATATGTGTAATTTGTGGTTCAATTCAAACGGGATCGAAAGATAATCTTTCTCTCTCCATTTACTTCAATACATACCTTTTCCGAAATAAGGTCCCATGGAGCTCAACCGGAAAGGGAGGGACTTCGCCTCTCTATAAGCATGCAGCAGCAGTAGCAGCAGCCGGAAAAATGTCCACGAGAAACTTCATCTTGCGTTGCAAAAGGACAATAAATGACTGCACAAGACTTCTCCAAACAGATGATGCCGGTCATGCCGTGTTACAATCCACAGTAACGAGGTAAGGGCCAAGCCTATTGCTACTGTTAGAAATTAAAATCAATGTTTTAATGGGGAAATGTAGTTTAAACATGCCGTCAGTTTTAATGCTCTTTTATACTGAAAAACCAGAAATTCTTGTGCACAAGCAGTTAAGCTTTTATTCTGAAAATCGTTCATCTCCGGTTAGCATTTAGCATGTGGCTAATATACGATTTCCTGAAGAGGTGAATTTAGTAGCGAAATGAGAGAGTGGTGCAAACCGAAGCCTACTGACTTAACACTACAACTATAGATGTCGAGATACTACCATGCTGAATATTAAATGAAGGTACAGTTTATTTGAATACATTATTTACAGACGAGAGTAGCATGTGACAACATCCGGAATGACCGGAAACCAAACGAGCCGAGAAGTATTGTTTAGAGTATTGATTACAGCGTTTAGAATGTGTTAAATGAAGAGTGATGAAAGAGAATATGAGGAGAAACTGCGTGTTAAGCATATATTGAATGTGAAAAGAACCTATCCTCTGTTTAAATGCAATAACGGACATTAGAGACGAGGCGAGCCGGCTGGCGGGGAGGAGCCAGCAGACGATATATAAACAGCACCGGAGGAGAGATCCGGGCTCTTCTCTTCCCTATCGAGGAGAGCCAGATCACAGCTGTTTGTCTGACTGAACAATATTCTGTCTGTAACACTACCGCGCCTCTTTTAATTAAAGTACCCAATTGAACTTTCACAGAGACTCCATTTAGTCTCCTATTTTAAAGCTTCTCTCCTGGTCGGGAGAATAACGTACACAGTTAACACTACTACCAACACAAAGGAATGTAGTTTGTTTTTGCATGTAACCTAAACTGAGGTTGTGTGAGATCTTTCACACTTACAAATTCTGTCTTCTCCCCTATTTCACCAAACCGTTTACTGGCAGGTTAGAAACCATGGAAAGGAGCCTCGAGTGGTCACGGGGCAGGCTAATTAACGTCCCTACAGCTGATCTTTTACTTCAGGACCTTCGGGAATATATACTTGAAGTCCGGAGATCTTGGCCTACCACACCCGCACAACAAGGTAGGTCGATGTGATAATTGTTCACTTTAGCATAGGCTTTCGTTGATAAACCAGTGCTAGTATTGTTGAGTACTAAGTGTCCAACAGGCCAATACATTTTAAAGTAATTATTTGTTTTAAATATGGGTAATACCAATATAAACACCTTTTTTAATCTGTAGTTGCCAGCTATTAATTACAACATTCTGGTGAGACGCTCTGAGTCTCGAGTTGTCCACTTAAAACTGTACTCCAAATTCCACCTTTATATCCTGCCACAGTAGAGGAGACGCTATTCCCCCTCCCCCGTCGAGGGCAGTCTGGCCATCTGTAGTACACCACGTATCATCAAACGTGTGAATGAGGACATTGAAAGGGGGCCAGAGGGGGAGTCTCTGTCTTCAGGGTTGGAAGACACAGACTGCAACTATGTATCTCTATGCCCATACACATTTATGCTTTTGTTCTTACTGTATACTACAACTATAGTGTATTGCATGTCCACTGGTTTAATGCCAAACTGCATTTCATTTTTTTTTAAAGTATCTTTAGGCTGGGCAATGACAATAAAATAGACGCATTGTGTGCGTTTCTGGCACAACGGCATAAATGCGTTGCTTTTACAACAATGACAATAAATGTAATCTAATGTTTTGCTGTTGTTGCAGGTCATTCTGGCTACCACGCCCCACTCATTTTGTTGGGTGGTCGAGGTCCCCCACAATTCAGCATTTCCAGAGAGCAAATCTCTTTTTTGAGGAGCTGTGGTTTTACAGCAACAAAGATGGCACAGATATTAAAAGTATCTCTGCGCACAGTGAGACGGCGATTGAGGTATGTAGCAATGTCTTCAACATTGGAAGTGCCATCTTGTCTCAATTTATTGTAAACATCCCAAGGAGGGGTTGTAGCCATGTTACACTATGCATGTTGTAAAGTAAATCTGAATACCGTAGGTCTCATATATTTAAAACATGTTTATTTTTCAGGCAGTTCCACATGCTGCGCTCTGGGACATACTCCACCATCTCAGATGCTACACTAGACGACCTCATCAAGGAGATAGTGGCTGGGAATAACCAGATTGGCCCTGAATCTGTCAGGGCACAGCTGCAGGCCCAGCAGATGTGGATACAGAGACGCAGAGTGCGGGACAGCATGAGGCGGATAGACCCAGAAGCAGCTTCACTGGACATGTCCTCTCAAGCTGCAGAAGACAACTCCAAAACAGTGGAGGATCTGCAGAAGCAACTGCAGGAGTTAAGAGTCCAGCGAGAGTTTTGCTAACAGAGGTTTGCTGGCTCCGACGACAACATCCGATTCTATACAAGGTAATGTTTTGGCTAAATTCTATCCAAGTTTTTGAGATGGGTTAGCTTATAAAGAATCCTGTTTACCTGCCGTGTGACCGCTGACTATATGCATGCAGTGTTGGAATAAGTACTCAACTTAACTGAAGTATAAGTACAAATACTATGGTTTTAAAATACTCCTGAACTGAACATGTAGAATCATAAATCCTGTGTTTTCATATATAAAAAGTAACTAGAAACTATGAAGGTTAACTAAATGAAGTGGAGTAAAACATATTAATACTAACAACATACTGAGAATATTTTACTACAAGTGGAAATCTTCAAAACCTTACCAAAGTAAAAGTATGTCAATATCCACTGCGTTTCCCCCAGTTGCACACGTAAGAATGAAGAGTAAACGTAGTCATTGTGTGTAAAATGTTCCCTGTATGTTTTAGATTATTATTACTGCTGCTAATGTAGTTGCTACATTTTACTGCTGTAGATTACTATACCTGCACCTAGTGCCTTCTTACTCAGTCTATTTGAATTGTAATGTATTATAGCAAACAAGAGGAAAGCATTAGCCCATGTGTTACAGTTAACACGATTGTATTTACTGTCAATTAATGACTGACATGTGTCTTTTGTGTACAGATTCCCGAGCTATAACCACCTGATGGCCTTCTGGTTTTTAATTGAGCCTTCAATTCATTAAATGGTTTGTGTTACTAGAGCGATATCAACTGCCAAGAGTAATGAAGAAGTGGTTACACACGCACGTCCATCAACGGTAGGTTACGTTTCTTTTAACACACAATCTAAACACAAACTGAAGGGAAAATGTCTCTCCGACATTTCATTGCTTTTGTGTAGGCTAAAAGGCTAAAGTACTCAATCCTTTTTGAATACATCAGAGAACTAAAACAACTTAATGTTTTTCCCATAGTGTGCTACACTCATGACATTAATATAGTAACCTTTTTTTGTTTTTATCTTCCAGAGACAGCTGCTTCAGCCAATTGACGAGTTCTTCCTTTTTCTATGCTTCCTGTCGGTGGGTTTGAAAGAGAGGGACCTTGCAAACCGCTTCAACGTACACCAGTCCTCTGTGAGCCGCATCATTGCAACATGGACAAGTTTTCTTACAACTTTATTGGGGTCACAGTGCATCTGGCTTACACCTGCAGAAGTTCAAGCCCACCTCCCAGAGGCATTCAAAGATTTCCCAGACACACAGGTGATCCTGGATTGCACAGAGCTGAGGTGTCAAACACCATCCTCACTCCTCCTCCAAAGTGAAATGTATTCTACATAGAAATCTCACTGCACCATGAAAGCCCTGGTTGGCATAGCCCCACATGGTGCAGTGACATTTGTTTCCAGTCTGTATGGTGGTTCTGTCAGCGACAAGGAGATTTTCAAACAATCTGGAATAGCTGCGTTGTTGACTGAAAACATAGCAGTGATGGTAGATAAGAGCTTCCTGATCAGCGATTGCTGCAAATGCAAGGTGTACTGCCCACCTTTTCTGTCAAAGCAGAAGCAAATGCCAGCCTATGAGGTGAGGGAGACACAGGCCATTGCCAGACTGAGGGTTCATGTAGAGCGTGTCATTAGGAGGATAAAAGAGAACAAACTTTTTGATGGTGAATCCCACATAGGTATTGTTTGTATTCTTATCGATAGTCATGAACTTTCTCTTGTGACAAAATAGACTCTCCGTTAGTAAACGTTTACTCTGTGTAAAAGTGATTTCTGTGTGTAAAAGTGAGGTAACATGTGTAGATGAATAACATCAACTTGTATTCGTCCCACACATACACACCTATAGATGTAGTTATATTTGTGTCTGTGACTTTATATTGAATGGGAAATAACTGGAAAATACCTGTGTAAGAGAGAGACTCCTGTCCCGCCTCTCCATTTTATTTTTAGTTGTGCATTGTTATTTGTGCTTTAGAAACATTCCACTTGAACTTTATTTGAATGAACTTAGTAGTAATTATTGTCCTATATTTCTTTCAGATTTCACAGCTGCCTGGGCCTAGGAGAAAGAACCTCCATCTGTGCCTGCACCAAGGTCAAGATCTACCGTTGCTCAAGGGCCTTCACCAGAGCCATCACCACCGAGGACCAAAGGACCAGCATCACTACAGCGGCCTCAATCTGTCCCTGCCACAAGATCAAGATACACCTCGGTACAAAGGCCTCCACCACAGCCATCGCGATCAACCCAGCCAGCAAAGAAGTCTCGCCTAGCAGACGTACCTCCAATCCAGCCACCAGCATCAACCCGGGACAATCCCACCTACCTCCCTCCGACACAGCCACCAGCAGGCCATGCACCATCAGCCCCACCTACACAGCAGCCAGACCCACTGTCTTGGAAGACAGACAAAGACCATGGACAAAGACCCCCTGTCTTTACATTTATAATGAATAGTTGGTTGAAAAAGTTCTGATATTGGAAATATTGAGATTTTACAGTTTCATATGTTAACATAAATAGTTGGTTGAAAAATAAAGTTGAAATGCTGAATTTGTATTTGTACACATCACATAAACCTTGGTATGGAATATGAAGTCATTATTCAGTCCTGATGTAACTTTTCTGTGGTGAAAGTAGAGGGATGGAAATATTTTACTCTAAATTATAATTTACACATTTTCATTTTAGACATGAACAACACTTTTATATAGGCTTATAGTGTAATTGATATATTTCACTACTTTTGTGAACCAAAGACTTTGGTGAACAAAATCTGAAACACCAAAAAAAATGGATGACATGAGTACATATGTGTTTCACAACAGTTTTGAAGTTTTCCAAAAATCGGATTTCTAAGCTAGGTTTCTCATAAGACAGTGCTCTAAGGTGAGTGAATTTGCATTTCTAGCAACACCAGAGACTACTGAACATTTTGACATGTAACACCATGCCATGTTATAAGAAGTACATTTAAAAGTGGATTTAAGGAGACATCTAAAAATTGAGAAAATACCTTCACTTCACACTCCAGAGGTTTAAGGAAAAGGGTAATGCCATTTTATTTAAAAAAAAACAATGAAGGCAGGTTATATTGATATATTGATTGATATATTTATTATATTCAAAGGCAAATTAATACTTAGTCCCCTGAATCTGGAATAATGCACAATTTACAGCACAGCCTCACCATGTCAGGAACTTTTCATCTACAGATTGTTTTGGTCTGGCTTTACCCTTCACTGATTGGTTACAGACACTTTTAACTTATTGGCTAAGGAAATCAGAAGGAGGGGCTCATTATCATATAAAAAACCGCGCGAACATTCGCCCGTATATTGGCCCGTTTTTTCACGCGAAAAAACGGACCTCCCCGTATGTTCGCGCGTTTTTTCGCGCGAAAAAACGGACCTCCCCGTATGTTCGCGCGTTTTTTCACCCCCGTATTATGGCACTTTTGGCTTTCCATACCGCTCCGCCGGGTGCGGCTGGGCCCGGGGCAGCCGAGCCGCGCTGGGGCGGCCGAGCCGGGGGCGGCCGGCGCCACTGGGGCGGGACCCGGTGTCGCGGGGGCTGCTGCTGCACCCACCGGGGCCCTGGTGGCTGCGGAGGAAGTAGGGATGAATATCGTGAGAGATGAAACAGGGACTGTAGAGAGTGTGGTGAGTGTGAGAGGAAAAAATGTGGAAACAGGTAAACGGGTGTGAGATGATGTAGCAGGACAGGTGAGGACTGGTGCTGTGGGACAGGTAGAGGCTGTTGGCACACAGAAGGAGCTGCCGTCTGGCTCTGGGCGGAAAAATGAGCTTCAACAGGCTGCAGACAATAATGAGGTGACAGAGATGGACACAGACGGTGAGGGGGATTCTGACTGTGGTTCAGTTGCAAATAGTCTCTCTCAGAACGCAGAGATATATTCTTTGGAAGAGATTAATGTCTTTTTAGACGAGTCTTTTGGCAAGTCAGTGGAAGTGAGAGATTTTTTCCCTGACATTGACAAGTTTCTTCATACAGTGAGAACTCTTCAGAAAGTTGTAGGGTTAGACCTGCTGGATGAAAAGAAACGTTATCGTCTCAGGAGGCATGTGACTGCTGTGAAAAAAGATACGCCAGGAAGCAAAAGAGGGAAGAAACTGAAAAGGTCTAAATAATTTCAACATGATCATGCAACACTGGGTGTCTCCTCTCTGCTGTGTGTACCTGTCTGTTCTTTCTCTCTGTCTCCTTCCTCTAATGCAGGCTTTAAGGGTTGCTTCCTTGAACATGAACGGGGGTAGAAGTGCACAGAAAAGAGCTTTAGTGTTAGAAGTCTTTAATCAGAAAAAATTTGATTTGATATTTCTGCAGGAAACGCACAGTGATAGCCTGAATGAGACGGACTGGGGGATGTGGTGGGGGGGTCAGTATGTACTCAGTCATGGCTCAAACCTTAGTTCTGGAGTAGCTGTTTTATTCTCCCCCTCTCTAAATGTAAAGATTTTATCCAGCACTGAGATAGTGGCAGGTAGAGCCTTGATGGTGAAAGTGGAACTGTTAGAGTTCAGTTTCACCTTTATTAATGTGTATGCACCCAATCAGGGCCCTGCACGTGTATCTGTGTTTCAGTTATTAAAAGACAAGCTAGATACTAGCGTACAGGGGGAGTGTGTTATACTGGGGGGGGGACTGGAACGTTTGCACTAATGTCACTTTAGACAGAATAGGACGGGAGCCTCATCCTCAGTCGTCCCTTTTACTGTCACAGGTGATAAGAGAGGCTGACTTAGTGGATGTGTGGAGGATGAAGCATCCCTCCGTTAAACAATACACCTGGATGAGAATGCTAGATGGGGGCGTCAGTGCAGCCAGGCTAGACAGATTTTACATGTCTTCTTCTTTTATTACTCGTGCAGTGAACTGTCACATCCAACCTGTTGGTTTTACAGATCATTAGCTAGTTTCTTTGGATTTGGTTTTATCCAACACAGAGAAACCTAGATCGTTCTGGCAGTTTAATGTTAACATTTTACAAGATTTGATTTTCTGTGAGAATTTTAATTTGTTTTGGATCAACTGGAAATCAAAGAAAGAGTCTTTTCCCTCCCTGAGTCAGTGGTGGGAGGTAGGAAAGGCTCAGATTAGAGTGTTCTGTCAACAGTATACAGCCTACTCCACTGCAAACACAAGGAGAGCTATAGAGCAGTTAGAGAGAGAGATCAGAGAGTTAGAGAGTGTGTCTGCTCGAAATATAGAACAGTCCCTCCTAAAACAACAGCAGCTTAACTGTTTTCTTCAGGAGAAAGCCAAGGGAGCTCTGATTAGAGCCCGTTTTACTTCCATGAGAGACATTGATGCACCAACCACCTTTTTCTTCAACCTGGAGAGGTCTGTGGGCCAAAGGAAGCAGATGGTATGTCTGCGTCTTCCCGATGGACAGGTAACCTCTGAACCTGCTGAGATGAGGAGACATGCAGTGTCCTTCTACACGGACCTGTTCAAAGCCGAAGGTTGCGACGTGGAAGCCGCTGATGAACTTTTTCAGGGTCTTCCACAGCTGAGTCCAGCCGAAAGTGACACCTTGGCTCTGACATTACGCTGGAGGAACTGACCTCTGCGGTGACACAGATGGCCTCCGGCAAGGCTCCGGGCATAGACGGTTTACCTGCAGACTTTTTAAAACATTTTTGGAGCATTCTAGGACATGATTTGTTGGATGTATTGATGGAGTCCTTTGGGAAAGGGACTCTTCCAGCTTCCTGTAGGCGTGCAGTGATTTCACTGTTGCCTAAGAAAGGAGATCTAACCCTGCTGAAGAATTGGAGACCTGTGGCTCTCTTATGTACGGACTATAAGATACTGTCAAAGGTTTTAGCTAACAGACTGAAGTGTTTTATCGAACTTCTTGTTGGTACTGATCAAACATATTGCATCCCTGGCAGATCAATTGTGGACAATTTGTTTTTGATGAGAGACACTTTTGATGTTTGCAAACTGTACAATATAAATGTTGGTATTATTTCTATTGACCAAGAGAAGGCCTTTGATCGTGTGGATCACACTTTTCTGGCTGCCACATTGCAGGCTTTTGGTGTTGGGGAGCATTTTTTGTCCTGGGTGAAGTGTTTGTACAGTGATGCATGTTGTGTTGTGAAAGTGGGGGGAGGGCTGAGCAGAACCTGTACCAGTTAAAAGGGGGATCAGGCAGGGCTGCCCTATCTCAGGCCTATTATATAGTATTGCCATCGAGCCACTTTTGTGCAGGCTTAGAAAACCGGCTGAGGGGCCTGAGTCTGCCAGTGTCAGCTCAGGCCCCCCCGGTGGTTGTATCAGCTAATGCTGATGATGTCAGTGTTTTTATCCAGGGTCAGCGAGATATCCAGGAGCTACAGGACAGTTTAGTTTTGTATAGGAAGGCTGCCTCAGCCAAGTTAACTGGAGAAGAGTGAGGCAGTTTTGGTAGGTCAGTGGAGTTTAGAAAATAGGCCCAGTCTTCCTGGTAACCTCAGCTGGGAAACGAGGGTTTAAAGGTCCTGGGAGTTTGGTTGGGGTCTGAGGACATGGTGGCACAGAACTGGGAGGGATTGCTGGGAAAGGTGCGAGCAAAATTAGCTAAATGGAAATGGCTGCTACCCCAGCTGTCCTACAGGGGAAGAGTTCTTGTAGCCAACAATCTGGTTGCCTCATCTTTGTGGCACAGACTCAGGTGTTAACCCCACCGCCGGGCCTCATGAAACAACTGCAGCGGCTCCTCGTGGATTTCTTCTGGTCGGGTCATCACTGGGTGCCAGCATCGGTCCTGTACCTCCCTGTGGCGGAGGGGGGGCAGGGCCTTGTGGACATTACTGCGAGGACTGCTGCTTTTAGACTGCAGGCAGCTCAGCGGCTGCTGTATGGTGCCTCTCCCTGCTGGCTGGCTATGGCCCGGCTGTTGCTCTGGAGGGCAGGGGCTTTGGTTTTGATAAACACCTGTTTCTGCTGAAGGCCCCTGCGTACAAGATAACTGGACTTGCACCTTTTTACTGCTCAGTCATCAATGCCTGGAAGATTCTGAGTTTTACCAGACCACCCGACCCCCGCCCTGGGATGTGGCTGTTTGAGGAGCCCTGTTTGACACTGGTTTTCTTTCCGGAACCATTTTCTCTTCAGCCGCCCTAAAAAATGCGTTCATTGAAGCGGGAGTGGTAAAACTTGGCCATTTGACAGGGATCTCCACAGAAAAACTGCTGAGGTGACGGGCATTCGATCAACTCGAGTTCTGGAGAACCTGGTAGAAG